>NC_049980.1:20645798-20650237 GCF_000003815.2 Branchiostoma floridae | reverse complement strand
TACACCGTTACTTTTCTGTTCAGAACTGTCATGGCGCCTGTTTGTTTTGATGGCCTCTGACCAACAACTGACTTGCCACTTCTCGCGAGAATCAACAAACACATGGCGCCATCAGTCTCGCTCTCTCTCGCGTGCGGACGTGTGAGTGGGTCAGCAGACGGACAAATATTTGTCTTTCCCTGACCTCATCCTCTCCCTGATAAATGGAAGGTGGTGCAGAGCGTTTCGTCGGGAGGAAAACGTCAGTTAGTTCACTTTCTCTGTTGGAAAGATGATTTGATCTTGATCTTGATCTTGACAATTTGAAGACGAGCTTATCTTAGAGTGCCCGTGCGCCTTCGCCTAACTGCAAGTTTAGAAATGACAAAAAATGTGCCATCATTGTCCCATTATTCTGCTATTGGAACAACTTGATTGACAGAGTGGCGGAATCAAACCTACAAGAGAGGTCGTCTGAAAACAAAGAACTATCATGTGAGTGTCATTGCTTTCACCGATGGCTTAGTTGGAAGTTCGGGTATCAGTTGCTCGTCTATTTCCGTGACAGGTAGTATAACTGTTGATAAGGAACGTCCGCTGACCAGACGTGCTGGGAGATCAACACATGTTTACATTCATACCTCCTTTCATCGGTACGTTCTACCTGCTGGTGGCGCACGTGGCAGTTCGTTCAGCCGCCGGGCAGGTGCGTCCTCGACCCAGAAGGTAGTTCACCAGAGCCCGGGATGATCTCCGCTCCCGTCGATGGTCAGTCGTTCTGCTGTGCCGCGACTCTGTAAGAATGACCCTCACCCAACTTTCCACTCTTCTCCCAATTCTAGAAAATCAATATTTGCTAACAAATGCAGCATGTTTCGCTTTTCAGCACTTTTTTTCCATGGAAATGTTTGTTCTTAAACATATATTCGGAAAAACGTCATGTAAAAAGTAGGGAAAATTAAAATCAACGCCTAGCCGAGGTATCAAACTGACGCGCGATGATTATCTGATATTTTGTGCAGAAAAGTTGCAAATGTAAACCTGTTACAGTGGACACGTTTGTAAGGAGTTAGCATTGAGACAGAAGAACAGGCTGTTCATATCAGGTAAAAAGGCTGATGGGTAAACCTCACAACGATTCAAGTACAATGTCATCAACTAGTCAAGTACAATGTCATCATTACAAAAATGCTTGTTGATAAACACTATTCAGTCAAAACAACATTGCATTTTGAGACCTGTTATATCATTTCCTTGCTTGAAAAGATTGCCACAGTCAATTTGTTATCTATGAAATGTATGGAACATATATACGTTCTGGTTTACACACATGTTCTCTGTATCAATGGATAATGTCAAAGATTTTATTTACAGTGACAACCATCAATTCATGAAAAATGACGCGGAGGAACAATTAAATTAAACATATCAGTCACGTTCAACCAAACGTCGCTCGCACATGTACATGAAGGAAGAAGCTACCAGCCACACTCCCGCCTAACCCCAACCCCTGGGCTGCCCAGGTGTTTTGTGCCCCTGTCAGGTTACAAGGAATCGATTTGTGGGTAACAGAGACCTCATGGGTCGGCTTAGTAGACTTAAACGTACCGGAAAATCGCTACCGGAGTTACCGGCGGGAGGTCTCGGGGCGCTCGGCTCACGGCCACCGTCAGGAGCGGAGGGATACAGCAAACACCTGTTCACCAGTCGCTAACTGCCTGCGAAGGGCGCCATCTGTTCGCCTCGCATCTCCATGGAGTGACTACTACAGAAAGACCATTGACGGTGTACATGCTGTTTTACATGGTGACTGTGCTGGGATGTCACAGCTGATACACGTCAAAGAGAGTTTTTTCTGAATGCTGTACTTTCTCTATACTTCTTTTATGGCCTCTCAGTAGGCTGCCTTGAAGACACTTCCTAAGTATACTGACATCACTTGTATCAGACATTTCACATTTAAGTGACCAGAAAACAATGCAAGGGACTAATAATACATTGTACGACAAACACAGCTAAAAGCTTGTCGACAAACACTAATTTTCTTCCGAATGACTAGTTGCAGTTGCGTAACTGATCAGATACGAATCAAATGTTTTTAGCAATTACTCAAGCAAATGAATATAATTTTGGAAACGGTCAGACGTTTCAGATAACCTCCGTTATCTTTCGTCAGTGACACTGAGGAGATCTTGTTGGAGAGCGGGATCCAGCAGGTTTGTCAGTGTCACTAACGTGTTGTGTTCGTTGAGTTTCGTTTCGGTTTTATGATGATTCTTTTCAACCAAGTGTTGTTGTTTTGTTTTTTAATCAGTACAAAAGGACCTGAATATTTACATCATGCTGATGATATACGGCCCATACGATACAAAGTAAAGCAGTCATACGTCACATTTACAGTACAGTAGCCTCGAACATTAAGCACATTATTGTGATCCAAAAAAACGTTTACATTAGCTCATATGTACATCCAACATAAGTGTTGGAGGTATACATATACATGTGGACATGTCTATCAATGTTTATCGATTACATATTGATGCGCCAGTATTGCTAAAATATTTACGTTATGCTTCAGTGTCAATCGCACCGTAGTTATAGATTTGTCCCAGTGGACTGCCGGGTACCGCGGGGGTGCCTCTCAGCGTGCTTTCATCGGTAGGACACGGCGTCTATTTGTCACCGCGTCCCGGGTTGATTTCAGTTAACTGCAAGTTAAAAGATATCAGGGGCCCGGCCGGGCCCAAAATTAGCCCGGTAGCCACAGGGCGTCCCACGTAGGGATCACGCCAGAAAGTGAAAAAAAAATCCGTAAACTGCCCGGCAGGGCCCCCTTTTCCAATTTTGATCTAAGCAGTTGCTATATTACAGTTGTACGCGCGCATTACTGGTAAATAGATATAGTTTCTGTGGTGAAGACTGTTTCAGCTGTTAGCGACTGGTAACATGTACGTAAGGAATTCCCCCTGCCTGCATCCTTCATACTCCAACGGATTCATTTCATCCTTCACTTCCGAGCTCTGGAACCCTTCTCCGGGAGAGGATTGCGTGTGTTAGCCTCAGAGGAGCTGCTCCAGCCTTGCGGCCACGGAAGGCACTTCACCTCAGCGTGTCCAGCAAGTGGGGCGTGCCAAAACATTGACTGCGAACATGCCAACCCCCTCTAACAAGCAACCACAGGTGTGTGCTCATGGCTCGCCCCTCATCGTCCCGTAATGTTACCCCCTCTTACCTCTCAGGATGTGTTTACACAATGTGGCATTCTTGCTTACTAGAGTGACCACACGTCGAAGCTGGAGGTATCTAAGTTTTCCGTAAATATTGTTAAAATAGTTGGTGAGGATGTAGGTTTGTCAGGCGGCCTGGCTCACTGCACGCCACCCAGTGGTCTGTTTGGTGTCCGGGGGAAGAGGTGGGGGAGGGGGGCATCGATTATTATTATAAAGATATTCTTCTAACTGACCTGCACATGGTTATGCAATCTGAAGAGACTTTATTTTCACTCAGATATGAACACGTACTTGTGAGCCATGCACCACTGCTCGTTGCTAGTCCTGGTACAGGTGGGAATATGGTGTAAATATAGAATACAACACGGTGTATTCCGTATCACCCGAGGTCGAGAAAGATAAAAAGATACGTAACAAAAGTTACAATTTCATAGACGAAAACAGCCAAACGTTTAGAATACATCCGACCAAATACAAAATTCCACTTCTCACTCATTCCCCGTCGCTTTGTAAATTGAAAATATTGTAGAAAACATTTTATGTTTGGGCTACCGGTGGTCTGTATAATATATGTAATTTACAGACAACCTTCGTCACTTGATAAGTTTTCCTTCAGGAAACGTTCGGGTTTGTCTTTCATAAATTAGACGTTGTTTATCAGTGGTTGATAACGTTTTAATGTGAAACTTACGACTCATCACAAGACTGGTTCAACATTTCACAATATATATTAATTTGAGAACACGCATACAAATTGACAATGCGTTTCTATATTTTTTGTTCAAACCATGAACCCACATGGAAGACCCCATTGAAGGCCTTCGAATTATCTGAGATGAAACAACATTAAAGGCCGTACGTCCAACCCAGGGTCCGCGGCACGAGTCGTTAAACCTGTGAGCGAACGCTTTGACGTCTTAAAAATGTAGGCCTGGTTTTTGTGGTAAACAATAGACACTTAGGAACAGCCAGAGTTCGGGCTGATACTGAACAGACTCTCACTCTTGGGGCGCTGCCATCGAGAACAAATAATCCGCCAACTTCGTAGCAACGTAGTACGACACCATGAACGTGACGACTTGGAGCGCTTTATGCTGCTTTTAGTGGAACAAAAACAAATCTTGTGACGCGGATGTCTTTGCTGGGTAGATTTCATGAATGTAGTTTACACAAAATGCGTCAGCCCACGGCCTAAGTGTGATGTGGTAATCCTTTGGTACAATTGGAGCA
>NC_049980.1:20642231-20644950 GCF_000003815.2 Branchiostoma floridae | reverse complement strand
AATTTATCTGAGATGATTAACTGTTTTGAACAATTTCAAACCTTTATTTGACTTGCTGAACATTTTCTACCATATTCTAGCATGTAAGAGACATGTCTTACGCAGAATACTCGACTGCTTTTAGTTTCTAAACTGTTGCAACATAGATTCACATGGATTTGTTCTGATATGATACAGCATTCTGTAACTGGGTCAGTAGGCTGGAAAGAGGACAATTCACACCTCCTGTAAAGTACAGCGATGTCTACCGAGTACCATGCATAGATGATTCACCACAAAACAGTCATCAGAGTTCAGCAATGAAATCTAGATATATAAGAAGCAGACAATGGAGTCCGGGGACGATAACCCAAAGCTACCATTTGAAAAATGATGCAAATTGTTAGAACATGTTCTAACAGTGAAAAAAAAACATGACGTTAGATGTTTGAACATTGTTCTAGATAAAGCGATATGTGTAAAGATACTTTCGTAATGTTTCCAACATAGATAGATAGGTCCAAACATTTTCAAACTTGCATTCTTAATAGTTTGAACAATTTAGAACTATTGTAACTGAAATATTCTTCTATATTCTTCTATTCAAAATATGTCAAACTTTATTATATATTATAAAAATATAAATATTATGCAAAACCCCTCTCTTTGACTTGGAATGGACTATTTGGTAATGATGCCCAACAAGACAGGAAGACTCACACCATGTTGACCTTACAGTCTGATGATGGGGCAGTTCTTCAAGAACAATTAATTTTTCTCTCAATTAAGTTTTCCTCTCCTGACGTCAGGACCTTGGAAAGTGTTCGTCCTAAGTGCCACATGGGTACCATTATTGGCAGTCATGATCTGGGAGGAAATTATGGCATCATGGCACGCTTATCGCCAAGTGATTAGACCACCTAGACATCAGGGAAGCTGTCAGCACGCCATTGGCGGGGGGATGCCGACATCTTCCCGCGGTGGGGTGGCTAATGTCTGCCCGCTCTGACAGCTGCCAAGTACACGGCGAGGAAAAGGGGCGGAGAGATGTATTATCGTGTTCATTAGTGGACGTCTGATTGTATATGTGAGATGTCAACAGCAGAAAAGTTACGCTTGTGCATGTGTAGTTTATGTGGTGGAAAATGTAACAACTCATCTTATGATATGATATGAACGCCGTTAGTTAAAATCAACGAATGCGCTAAAGATATAAGTAATCAAGTTCGCTACGTATACAGGACAAATTTTCTAGTTCATATCGCTTCGGATTACTAATAACAAACTTATCTTGTTGAAATGGCAGTAGGCATCACCGTGTTATTCTGTATCAATATTCATATTATAACTTTGCCAAACTACTATTACTGGGGAAATACAGAGGGAAAACAAAGTGTTGATGAGTGTAGTGGAGGACGAAAAGTGAAGAGTTTTATCAGGCATTTCAGAGAAGGACCAATCCTGTCATGAAGCTGGAGCAGGCCAAGTATCTATTTCTGCTTGTGCAAAAAAGCTTACAAAAAGAGACAACTGTTTGATTTGGTTATCATAATCATGGTACATAAAATATTACAGTCAGTGTCACGTGGACGATCATGATAATGTTACTGCACCATGTACATATTTTGTAGTTCGCTTTTGTAGACTTGCTCCCTCTTTGTATGAACTACAGTTGTAACATACTAAGTATTTTCACACGCTGTTCAAATATTGAGCTACATTACGTTTCATTGGTCCCTGCAATACACAAACTCATATTTGCCCAGAACCAGAGAGAGTTCTAACACTTGACCAATTTTGCCATTGCCAAACATTGCTCCGTTTTGATGTGCCAAATCTGACACAGTACGACACTAGGACAGTTCTAGGACGGGCGTTCATGATTTACTGACGGATGGTGATGGCTTCTGACCGGATGAAGTGACAACGCTCGGGCGGAAATTAGCAAAGCTAGACCTTCCTCGCCTTCTACTGCCCATTTGTCAACATTCCTGCCGCTCGACAACCCCGCTAGCGTGCAGGCGTCCACTCCCGCCACCTCCGCAGAGACCGCTTGAATTTCCGTGCCGCTGGCGAAGTAATCCCGAGCCCCTTCCCTGCAAGACTCGAGTTTACGGTAGGAAGGACGCGTTTTCCTCTCGACACATATCCCCAAAATACCTCACCGACCTAGGAACACGGCCCTCCTTCGCGTTATCGCCTAGGGCGGCGAAAATTCCTTCTGAGTTTCCTGTAAATTATGAGGAACCCGAGCCGGGGAAAGGAAGGCCTGCCTCAAGCCGGATGAAAGAACGTTCCCAACAGGTGTATCTTATTAAACGTTATCAACGGATAAATCGAAGTGACAAGGCGATCCCGCGACATCTGACGGCCAATCAGGGAGGAGGACCTTGTCATCGGCTCGTTACGGACGGATATAACGAGATGTGCTGGGCTCGGGAGGATAGAAATCTACCGGACTGTCTTAGCGTTCCCTAACACCGCAGACATGCTCGACAAGTTTGTTACAGGCTCCAAATCTGGCCAGGAAGATAAACAAAACACGGACATCCGAGTTGATGAAACTCCTTCGTCCATGTCTACACTTACTTGGGAAATTGGGCTGAGAACAACACGGCGTTCGTAGTATATCGATGTCAGTGTAGACCCTTGTTATGGAGCAATGTTGGAGAGGATCCGTCGGAGTGATAAATTCTTCTGACACGACACTACTTGAGTTGCAGCCTTTTTTGCGCAGTCT
>NC_049980.1:20629735-20642131 GCF_000003815.2 Branchiostoma floridae | reverse complement strand
TCGATGTCAGTGTAGACCTGGTTATGGAGCAATGTTGGAGAGGATCCGTCGGAGTGATAAATTCTTCTGACACGACACTACTTGAGTTGCAGCCTTTTTTGCGCAGTCTGACATGTTCCCTGTCACTTATTCAATAAGATTTGAATCATTAACAGAGGGCACTAAGATCAGTTATATAATATAACACTACAGTCTAACGATACGCCACCGTGATGATAATGAGAACATTTCATTGACGCAAGATTGCGACTTATAGGACCAATTATCTGTGTGATGTCAAAGCGTTTTTACAAATAATGAATAAACGTTTTCTTTGTCATGTACCGATTAATGTCGACTCGATCACGAACGTTTGTAAAAGTTGAAGATCACTACCCCCATGTCAGACATCATCTGGGTCAATTTGTAACCTTTTGTTCTTGGTAAGATAGCTGACTTGTTTAATTGGTCAAGTCGGAATTGGCTAATTAGGACTATTGCGGGCCATTTTTGCAGCTGGAATGTCACGGTCAATGGCGGCCAGAACAGGTGGAGACCATTAGGCGTGATCGGAACAGATAGGGAGGATTGTCGGGCTCTCTCCGCGCCTCGGGTTATCAAGTGTGCGGCGAGTTGTCGGCTGGTGGGAGCTCCGGAGGCACCGGCCACATACAGGATACCCGCGTGAATGGACCGAAGCCGAGCGTACATGGCAGGAAGAATTACAGCAACCGTGAACAGATACTATAGCCTGGTCTACAAATCTATTGTACTATAGCCTGGTGTCCAAACATGTTGTACTATAGCCTGGTATCCAAACCTGTTGTACGTGTAGCTACCGTACACTGCGCAAGCGGCGCACACACGGCAACTATAATTACAATAGGTTTGTATACCAGGATACAGATATTATCATGAGCACTGCCAGTATTTCAAATATACTTACCACACCCCTCCCCTTTCAAGACCATGACAAGAAGTAAACACTTAAAGTGCGACATTTGTTTCGGTGCGCAAGTTCCATTATAGACATCACAGGAGGCGCTTGTTATTACAATGGTGACTTTGCTCCGATGATAACCGTTGAAAAAACGGCAGCAATAAGACGGTAGCAATCAGAAAACAGGGCGTAATCAAAGAAAAATGACACTATTCAAAAGGATTTTTATTCGAACTAGTAAGACCGGCAAAGTCAGAAGGTGCCGAAATAACCTCCAATGCAGATAGAAAGTCAAAATATCAGTTCCTTTTTTCTTTGCCATGTCATAATTATAATTAAGGAGTACTGTGCGCTTTCTATGCCATCGTACTTAGCTAAGCCCATCCTTGCTTGTCTTGGTGAGATTTAAGCCTCCATCACAAATCTGCCAGGTTGCACCAGTGGATCCATTTCACGCGTTGTAATTTTTCTGAAATAAATAGCCCTCTGTATCCAACAATGATCAGCTTTTCAAACTGACGTAATGAAAAAGTCATATCATGTCCGATGTAACATAGAGACACATTGTATCCTGCGCAATGTTTAATATCTAAATTCCCCATTCCCCATAGTATTTTCATTCTATTGCCACGTACCACATTGGAGGTGACATCTGAGGCACCTGTAGGAGTTCTAGTCGGAGGGAGTCTGTACGATCTGTACGATGTCAGGGACTTACGAACGAAAACGTGCTCAGAATTTTCAAACTAAATGTCATCCGATATCATAAAGTGCACTATGAAGATATGACAATAGTTCTACTGCTGAATACATTTAGTCACTCACATAGGTCAAATGTGAACCTGGCACAACAATTACACGAAACAAAATTTAGTACTTGGACCCATGCTGTAAACATCGATGAGTTTTAATACATGTAATATACGCCACTATGTGGAACACAAATCGCATCACAGTGAGCCCATCTACAGATAACATGGCTAACAATAACAAGCGGTGTGGAGGATAAACAAAGGACGAATTACATGGAAGTTTACACAACTGGGATCTTGGTGGATTCCTAATCCGAAAATTGAAGAGAAGAAAATGTGAAGAGTAGAGTGTCATCCCTTAACAATAATTCAAAAGATGCCTTCTTAGCAACAGGCATGGTAGTTTAGACGCACCCAGGTCTAGTTATCTTTCGGAGAGTGCCGAAACCTTGAACTACGGCTGCTTTTCTCGTTTATATTCAGACTGAATCGTTTTGTCTAGTCTGGCAACTACATGCAACTATGATAGGTGCTCTGCGAGTGTTACAAACATGTACACTTTGCACAACTAGCACGCCATGCATGGAATCAGAACTCAACTCACCCAAACAAGACTTTCCTTAAAAGTTTTCTATTCCTGTTTCTTCAAGAAATGGTTTATTTTCAGAAATAACAAAGGATATGAAGAGTAAACACATGTGAAGCGCGCGCTGAGGGATCGTATCGAGACAGCAGTATCGCAGCAGTACCCGAGTGCCCCGACCTCGTCTGTTTGGTGGTCGCGTTGAAACGCCAGGCTGGCGCGGGATGCCATATATCTAGTGACCCTTCTCTTCTGTTTATAGTTTTCCTTGGTGGTACCCGTGTATACAATCAAAACTGTAAAAGACTTACCACACGTCTGGTTTGTTTCCTGCAGCGACACCCTCGTTCGGGCACAACCTCGATTCTTTTAAGGTATGAATTTGGGATCAGTTTAACTGAACAGATATTTAGGTGTTTCGAGTGTACCAAGTAGTGTTTGGCTTAAGATGAGGCAAGACGTTATTCAAGTTGTTCGATAATCTAGGAATGCTGGTATCACTTCATGTGATATAATTTCACGGTCATCAAACAACTATATTGCAGATGGTTGATACACGTATGGAACAACAACACGTATCACTTTCTCTATTAACACGACAAACAGATCCCGGGCCGGGTCATGAAAAACGAGAGCACACGACAGAAAGAACCTCAAACTTACATGAATAAAGAACATTTTACAGTTAGGGAAGAAACTAGGGTTTAATTTGTAACAGAAGGCAGAAGTGATTTGTAGGTTTCTGGATGTAGTTTTACCGTGATTGAATGAGATCCTATCGCCGTGCGGGCCGCCCTCAGCTCACGGGTGGTTCACTATGGGGGAGGAGCACTTCAAATTGACCCCAAACTGCAAATGTGTTCATGATTAACCTCTGCACGCTGCGAGGTGGACAAACATCGATTTAGTTCAGCCCCAGGATGGATACAAAGCGGATACATGTGCATCTCTGGGGCACGGAACAAGACCTAGTAAAAAGACCAGTTGATGTGCAGTGGTCGGTTGAAATTCGTATGATGCTTCTGGTCGGTTCAAATGCTGATTGGGTTTCGTGTGCCTCCATTTTGTTATATTGTACGGTAGTCATAAGTTTTAGCGCTTAAAAGACGATTGCAGCCAGAACTGACGCGATGTCACTCTTAATCCTCCTTAGTTAAACGTAATTATTGTACTGAATATCTGAATCGGGATAGAAGAGAATCTAGGACCTAAGTGTATAGTCCTTTTTATTGTCTTGTAGAAGACGTTTGGGCCGTAATTTGGTTCAACAACGCCGCTTATGAATGTAGTAATACATGAATTTAACGCTTACGAACTTCACTTAGACTCTCCCAAATCGGTTTGCTGCGAGCCAAGTACCGGTCTCGTGGAAGACTGCTGAAATAATCTTCATCTTGAACGGCTGAATCAGTGATAAGACGTAATGAGAACTGCATCAATTGTGTTTTTGTCAAATATGTCCAAGACTGCTACTATTACTACTACTACTACTACTACTACTACTTCTACTACTACTTCTACTACTACTACGACTCCAAGTCCCGTACTCCTAATATAAGTAGTAGTAGAAGTAGTAGTAGTAGTAGTAGTAGTAGTAGTAGTAGTAGTAGTAGTAGTAGTAGTAGTAGTAGTAGTAGTACACTAAAGGAACAGGCAATATGGACTACCACACAACGACGGACTGGACAGATATACAGATATATCCTGTACTGGAAAAGGTAGACAGCATCAATAGCATACCCTTTGGTGATCAGAACATCATCTCCTTTACTATAACCTTGGTGCCATCCTAATTATTTAACAGATGATCCCATACTCCACCCTATTAGATCAACAGTTGGAGATTGAGTATGGGGCTCCGCTAAACTGACTGAGAGGCACATCCCCTTCGCCACGCTGACCGTTTAAATCTACTTTGCTATAAGAAATGGGTTTCTCCGAGGAATTGCCAACGAATTTCTTCAAAGAAGAGCGAATACGAATTCAATTAAACATTCTGTACAAAGAATCATATCCTGGCGATCTGACGGCATATTTCCATTTTCAATCAATAACGAACTTGTTGTTGTTTCTGACAGCACGATTTTTTATTCAGCAATGCGATACCCTGTAGATTACCAACCTTACAGAGCGCAGGGCCAACAAAAACAAACACGGTTATTTCTTAACATCCGAAAAAGTGCAGACTAATATAGTATAGCACTTGGAACAAGACGGACATTGTTCTGAATATGGTTTGTATGTACATGTAGATAAGCTATAGATTTCGGATCGATTACCAACATACTAAAACAAAGGTACAAACGTTCACTGTACATCTTTAAAATGATTACCGCCCCACACATAGAGCTTCGTCTCTCGTCATTTCGTACATCTGATACTAGATATATCAAGATATTATTTTTTCTCAGCAAAAAAACTCACAATTTCCTCGTTCCTGGACGGAATACGTTGAAGTAAGGGCAGGAATAATTCTTCTAACACCAAAATGTCAGTCTGAATCTGCTCTGTCCTGTACAAGACTAAAAAAATCGAGCGGGTGAGAGCAGGGACTGGGACGAATCTTTCCTCTTGATAACAGTCATCTCATTCCTGCCCGCTGGGCTGTCTCCCGAAAGATGGCTATTTCTACTGAGAGTTTTAGTTCAGGACGAGACAGAAGCGACCTCAGTTCTTGAGTCCACCGTTTGCGGCGGCCCGAGTGTTCCTATCTCCGGATCCGGCGATGTTGGATCCTGCAGTTTGGCGTTGATCGCGAAAGGCCATGTCTGTTCAACAGAGGAAATATCTAAGTTAAAATACATCGTCATGAAATAGACATACATTCACAATTATCATGAAGCCATGAAGCCATGGAGATGTATGGAGCAATTTTACTAGTTAGACTAAAGGTTCCATAGTTTCTTAACAAATTGCGACAGATAGAATAGTTGATTCTATGATTCGCTACGACAGTGAGTAACCACAAAACGGACAAACATGTCGAGAACACTTTCAAGATGACTCAGGGTCTAATCTTTGTCAGGAGATAACTTCCCACCTCCTAGGTCTGAGTCATAATTGTGTCTGACATAGAGTTTTTTTTCTGAAATTTTTTTTGATGATTTTTCGTGATGCCTGTGTTAAATTGATTGACACGGTGAAGATGGTCGGCGTGATTGCAGCATATTAACGGTATGTATGTTTTTGTAACGGTCCCGGCCGTATCACAGTTTGTGATCGAACCATCGTGGCGTCTCTCCAAAACATTGTTAAGGGTGATTTAGACGACATTGTCAGAGTGGATTTGGCATTGTTCTGCTATATACTGATATCATCGCACGTGGAAACATTAGAATTATTCCGACTGGATAATTATGAAAAGGAAGTGATGAGATTTATGATCAAGCTACTGTTTACCTAATAGGGTAGCTTGTTCTTTATCAGAATTGTCCGAATAAAAAATTCTACAACTCTTCCAATCTGACTGACACGGACGACAGTCTGACCTAGCTTTACTTAGTCGACATGCTGCGGTACCAGTAATAGTACACTGACTAGCCAAGATTTAGCCTGTAGTATGATGATTCGGAGGTTCTCGCATGCGATCTAACCAGGAAAGATTCATCAACATCCGTTCTCAGGGCTATTCAAACTGGTAATAACAACTGCAGAGTCTGAATAAAATAAGTGAGTCTGACATCTCCTTACCAAACTGACAGGATGAAAAGCCGTGTCTTTCACTTCGTCGTCCTGTAAGACTTTGCTGAGATGCCCTATATACGAAGAGGCGAGTCGAAGTGTATCCAGCTTGGACAGCTTGGTGTCGGCAGGAACCCACGGCAACGTGGTCTTTAGACGGACGAACGCCTTACTCAAGACACGCATCCGCGTCCTTTCCCGTAGGTTCGCCGCTGTCCTCACCTTCGGCGGCTGTTCCTCCTTCCCCCGCTTGCCTCGCTTCCGCCGCCGGCCTTTCTTGGTGGTGCCGGTTCCATCGGGCTCCTGAGAATCGTGGGAACCTTCCTGGGTCGAGCTTTCGGTTTCAACGCTCTCGTTTCCAGAGTCCACGTCGACCGTCTCTACGTCCATACACTCCTCCGGGTCGACGTCGCTAGCCGTTCCCGTCGACATGACTCGACTGGTCCGTGGCTTCCTGTAATTGTGTAAACCAGTCTGAAGGTTCTTACCTCTTATGAAATGTCGTCATACACTTTGGAAAGGTTGACAAATGTCCAGGAACAGGGTGTACTCTGTGTGAGCTGCGAATGTTGCTGAGTACTTCTTCAGTTCCTGCGGAGATGAAACCGTAGCGTTGTTTTTGGAGAGAGCTAATGATCTCCCTTTCTCGATGGTCACGGTGATACCTCCCAGCCGCTCACGAGGAAAGCCGCCTTTCCGTCCCAGAATATGATCCGTGCTTTGGGTGGGAAATATCCTCGAAGCCGGACCTAAATATTAACTCTTACAACCTGGATGTCTCCTATAGATCTGATACACCGGCTCACACGGCTGTTGGTGAACTGGAGTACGGAAGGACATGTGTGGTCTGGCACACAGAGTTGTACAATACTTCAACACATCTCCCTCCTTCTCACCTTATGCAAATGACGGTCAGGAATCTTCCTCCTAATTGGTCAAAGATTCGTCAGTCCCTGTCTGCCAATAGAAGACCGTGATAGCGGTAACACGATGCGGGATGGAAATAATGTCCAATTTGTCAAAACAGTCGAGACTAGACCCCGGGCTAATTCGAGGCAGGCCAGGAAAAAGAAGAGCTCGTGTCAGGAGAAGGTGACAAGACGGATTATCGGCAATTTCCTCCCCGTGTGGCAAACTGTGTGGTAGCCCAGTCGCAAACTATCCCAGTACAAATGTAGCCCCGCGTAGTCCGTTATATCCTGCCCTAACAAAGGTTGCAGATGCTGGGGTAGGAGGGCGTTGCTCCATTGACATTTAGAAAACTGGACACATGACGATCTACATCATCGGATTACATTACCATAGTCCAGTTTCAGCAATGCCATTGGATCTATGATTTATATCATATAGCTTGAAAAGCTGTCCGGATATACTGTACATTCACATCAGGATTTCATTCGTGATGAAATGTTCCTTTTTCTTGATAGCAGAAGCCCCAAATTACAAAACTATCCAGAAGTGAGTACATCGTTACACAAAAGGCATGAAAATCTGGAACTGAGAAAATATACAGTGAATCAATGGTCTAACAGTTTGTTCGAGTCCTGTTGAGCACCTTGCGCCGTATATCTTGTATAAAAAGTGAACGTCATACTGACCCGTTACGATGGGAGATCCAAATTATCCGTAACAAGCTGAGAAACGCGCATGGCAGCTCCCTAAATGGGCGTGAAAATGGGTACGGTGATAGTTAATTAAAGACAACAGGGTGGGGAGGGGGGCCGCCCACACACAGCATTTTTGCTCGTGTTGTTAGTCAAAACAAACCGATGTATGAAATCGTTGGCGATATCAACGAATTACATAGTCCAAGAACCTCAAAGTCTACCTAATACCTCTGAAACGTGCAGCTATAAATTAAAGTAGCCAACAGATTGCCATATCTCCTTCTCATCGACTGACTGGTTGATAGGACCACAAAGAAATCATCCGATACAAAAGAAAGATAAGGCCAAGTCTCTAGTTAATTGATGAATTCGCGGGATGTTTATTTGTGAATCCGTACGACAGAAACAGGCACCGTGAGAGAGATGTGTCCCCCGGGACATGTGTGTATCAGGACCGACCGTCTACCCACACCAGCATGCCATGACCCTAGAGCTGCACCCCTGGTGATAACCCTCTTATCAATATGACTGGTCTGCGCAAGGCTACGTTCAAGTTCAACACTGTCACTGAGCCTAATCTACCATCAACAGAAGATTGATTGTAACTTCTGCGTTCCTACAGCTCGCAAAGTCGGAGCTTAAGTCATCTGAGTGGGGTGTACAGTTGTGTATGTGTTTGTATGGGGGTGACATGATGCATGGAGGTTGTCCTCATTCTTACATAACTACACAAGGCATTTTCACTACTAGTATCGAAATATCTGAATATCAGTACAGTAGAAGCCAGTTAATTGCACAACGGATTACCAGTCCACACACTTCTGTTAACTGCACAGGATTAGAAAATCCCAACTCGGATCGGTCCAGCTGGATAACTTCGCATTATTGCACCACCCGGATAATTAAATTACACCCTGGAAAAGGGCCTTTACTAGCTAGTATGTTCTAACCTTAATCCAGCTGTTGTAAATAATAGAATAGTAAAATTATGAACACATCGATGTCTAACCGTCATGCAAAGACCGAAAGCTGATGATATCACCATAAAATGTTTCCACAAATCTAAGTTATTGCAATGATATGATTGAACAAATATCTTATGAATACGTTTACCAAAAGTGGCTTCATTTCATTGGTTGCTTGCTTTGCTTGGTCTTCTGTGGCCCTCTTAATAGCATGTAAAGCCTTTACCTGGGGTGTGCTACATGTACTTTGGCGGAAGTTTGTACCTTTGTAATAAAGCCTACTAGTAGAACGCGTTTTTCAGGAAATAAATTACGAAACTTAAGAACCTTCTTGTGATATACCAAAATTCCAATTTCCGTTGTTGTGACCGCTTGTGACCGCACACGTCAGAGTCATGTGACCACAGCTTTGTTGATCTCGCGAGAAATTTTGATGTTCGCCTAACATTATGTGTGTATAAGTAGTGTATGTGAGTGTATAGGTGTGCTTTTATTTAGCATTGCAAAATGTTCCTATACCTCATTTTGGTAGACTGAATCTCCTCAGAGGCCTCTCTATGGATATCGCTGTGGAAGTCATTCGTGATCATTCGTACGCACGGTCTTGGTATGTGGTGACTGCTGAATATCATTCCATACATCCTTACGTCTTCCATGCAGTATCTTTCACATTTCTCTATAAACATCTCAGCCTGTACTCTCCAAGCAGAGTATGATTCTTGCTGTTGACATGTTTTAGCTAAAGGCGTTTCTGTTGGACTTTCTATTTTGTCCCATTTCCTTCATTTACGCCTGCCAAACGTTTAACACGGGAAGAATAGGGGACAAAATACGGCGAAAGTACGACAAAAGCGCCTATAGACGTGTTTTATCTATAGGCGTTTTTGTTGGGCTTTCTATTTTGTCCCATTTCCTTAATTTTGCCAGACACGGAAAGAAAAGGGGACAAAAGGCAAAACGATACCGCGACAATAACGACTAAAACATGTCAAACACAGTCGGAGACCTCTGTTTGGAGAGTTCGCCAGTCTCTCCAAGGAATAGTGCCCAACGAAGACTAACCCGTGTGTAGGCCATGGCAACAGAATGGGTTCCAGATTATGGTCCATAATATGGAGCTCCTAGTCTGAACCTATCACACTTTGACCCACTGTACGTTGTGACGTTGATTTGCGGTACCATGACACAGGCCTGCGAACTTGTATCCACCAGAAATCATTAGCCTAGATATAGATCACTTCCAGCTAATGGTTTCGATAAGGTAAGACAAATGATATGATAAGCAATGAGTCGTCTGATATAAACAACGACCATGCAACACAAAAGCAGCTGGTGGCGCCATGGCAAAATTAACAATGTTGATACTTTCTAAGAGTGCATAAGACGGCATGCCTGGGTGCCATCCTAGTTAGTTTACCTAGCTAGTTGGTTATATAGACATACATTGTACATTCTTCGTCTTTCGAAAGATCATTTCAAGCTACTTGTTGTATACTACATGATGTAATGGAATGAACTTGAAACATTCAGAGGTGCAGGTCACTTTTTAACTCAAGACTACATATTGGCGATGGATTATGGGCTTTTTGTACAAGTAGTGCACGTCTGGTATTATATCAGTTACTGTGATAGGTGACATAATATGATGGTGCCGTCTATCTTTAGATATCTTGGCTGTGTCATGTCATTTTGCAATTGAAACTAAAGGGTGCATGTTAAGATGCTGTGCGCTTCATGATACGTGGTTGAAGGTTACATATCCAGGTAATAGCGTACAGAATTTTGAAAAAGTCAGTCATCTCAACTCAGGGGGGATAAATTTTGTAAACGGCCTGACGTCTCAGATAGCATCGGCTATCTTTCGTCATCGACTATAATACAAGTGTGATAAAATGTATAACAGTTTTTCAACGGCTTTGATGTCATCGATTGATCTACAGTCCCATGATTATATTATTTGTAGGTATTTGCCCGGCAAAGATCATGTTCCTATAACTAAGTGATATCGGTGCTTGTCAGTGTTGTTTGATTCATAAGCGATCCTTGGCCCCCTTGTTGAACCTGTATGCGGAGGTCGGGCAGTGGTTGGTGCTGCTCGCCACAACACGGGCGCATCCCGCCGCGCAGCTATGTAAACACGGCCGGGCGGAGAGCGATCAACACACGCTATTGTTACTCTCAAGTGGTCGGTATCGTCAGGTGGGCGAATGTGGGGTTAGGTTCCATGTCTCCACATGGGAACATTGTGCGATACTATTCAAAGTGCGCCCATGTCCTTACCATGTGGATTATGTGATACCAACATTATACAGCAGCTTACATAGCACATTAATTAAATCACCCTTGCCTATTGTACATCGCAGCGATCATTTTCGTGCGCTCTGCCTTGACCTATTTTATAATGCATGCAGTCATATTGACTGGACAAAGTAAAATACGGATTAAACTAAATGAATCACATTTATGTACAAACAGCAAGTTACAAGGGCTGGGCAATTTCAAACCCAAGTGTATAACGTCCCTACAATACCAATAGGTTACATGAAGTAAAAACTGCAATCAAGATATAGGATAGGAAATCTAATAATAATCTATTTTTCGAGAATGCTATGATGATAAAGATTGTAGGTATCAATTTGATAATTTCTTACTTAATTCTAATTGTTTCTCCTGGGATGATATGATACTGTACATGTATTACTGTACGTAAAATTCGAATAATCTTATTTGTTGAACAGCACGGAGTCCATCCCGATCCCGATGTCCGGTCCGTACCGGCAGGGTCCGGACAGGGGCGGCGGCTCGTGCAGGCACAGCGGCGGCTCGGGGAGCAGGTTCTCCTGGACCTTGGTGCTGAACGTGTACGGCCAGGTCTGAAAAGTGTCATCACAACATCTGTGTAAATTACTCTATTCTGCTGATGTTAAGCCCCCTTCACACGATCGAGAGCACGAATGAGCCGGAACGCCGTCAGAATGGAAAATTGTTTTCTATTCCTGGCAATTCGTACTGTATTCTAAACATTCTTACTGCACTCGAGATATTCGTCCCCGTTCTTTTAGCTGGCTCGAAAGTTTTTGACATGTCAAAAACTGTCGAGGTGCATTCGAAGTGGAGAAATATCGAATGGCATTCTAAGTGGATTCTAAGTGGATTCTAACTATTCTAACTGCAGTCTGACCACATTCTGTGGCATTCCAACATTATTCGAAACATTCTTATCTCATTCGATGGAGAACCGAAACGGCAAGCCACTTCGAATCCTGCCCGAATGTGGCCAAAAAAATCTCGAATGCAGTAAGAATTTCTAGAATACACTACGAATTCCCACGAGTAGAAAAGACTTTTCATTCTGACGGCATTCCGGCTCATTCCTTCTCGTGTGAAGGGGATATAAGGTCCATTTGGAAGTCCCACTCGGAATGGCCCCGAATGTGGCACGAATTTTGCAAATACTTCATTCCGACTGGTTCTGCTTGATTCCTACTAATTTGGTTTCAGTGTGAAAGCCCTATTACACACGAGTAAGGGTTGTGTGTAGGTGTAACGGGCTAATGCAATCTGTTACGGGCACAACCTTCATATCTATAGCTATAAACTAGTCATTTGTTTCACATTGATCACATTATCGCATCCGTGTGTAGCCTTGTACTAATCTTGCAATTAGCCTCATGATGGGTTTACAAATAAAGATTCAATTATATCCAGGTAACTCTAGTCTTGACTAATTTAGTTCAGATTTATTAAGTGAAGGTAATGCTATTTGTATCTCTACTTAAGTCATTATACTGTGTAATCATACGATACATTATATTGTAACAAATGTCCATTGTGTTTGTCTTTTATGGCATCAGAAGAGAAGGGGATTCACCGGAACACTTCACATCCC
>NC_049980.1:20613351-20629635 GCF_000003815.2 Branchiostoma floridae | reverse complement strand
TGTGTGTGTCTGTCTGTCTGTGTGTGTGTGTGTGTGTGTGTGTGTGCGTGTGTGTGTGTGCGTGTATTACATTGCTACATGTATTTGGTATGTAGGTAGTCCTCCTCAGACCTTGAAACTATCAGCGGCTTGTTACGGTACTGCAGTGGAATTTCTGGTTTCGACATCTTGAGTTCTGGAAATACTATAGTCGTTATTTACGATAGAGGCAGAGAGTAAGGGATTTACATGTAGGCTTGGGCTCCTTAGCGGCTTTACTGCAGGAGCCGGTTTAGTTTCAGACTTTGAAAGACAATAATTCAAGATGGGGTTGCCGTATCGTCATGATTCTTGGTATGGACATAGCTTAAATAACTAAGTGATATAATTTGATGGTGATTATTCAAATCAGAATATAACTTGCATAATTAATGAGCACATTTTATAAACTCGTGACGGGAATTTCATACTTGTGACATTTGGTTACGCGAAGGTGAATATTGTTGAATAGAATCATGCAAATGAGGACCTAATGGTACACACTGTAAATAAGCAGAAAATGCTAATATAGCCTTCTTTCCTAAGATAAGGTTGTCTTCTGTTGTTTGAGTGAAGGAGATGATCAACTGATATAATTTATGTAAATGAAGACCTTATTGCATAATGCGTGGGGAACACAATATATCAGTCGTAAATGTTAAAACCATTGAGCGAAGGTATAGGGTCGTGGAACTCAAGTTGCTTTGTCTTTTAGTTACATTCTTTCAACTATGGAAATGTCTTTTTAGCTAGATTCTTTCAACTATGGAATCTCCTCGTATCTCTTCTAGAAATCAGAGCCACGATGTTTTCGGTACCCCTACATGGGTCTCCCTGCGTGTCACAGTTTTTCCTGTAAGCAATGGTTATGGTGAAGGGAAGGCCACCAGAAAATCCCTTAAAGTCTGCAAAGTCGGGCTTATATCCAACTGTCTCAGTTGCTGGCAAAAATAGTTTTGTCACAAGGTCATGTCTCTGTGTAATGAGGTGCCAAGTCCTCATGAAAGGTTTGTCAATCTTGTAAGCTTGTCTTGACCCGGTTAACAACACCATGAGACCGTCTAACGTAACGAGGTCTACTCTTAGTTATTAAGGGCCCCTTTCCATTTCACAGCGATCGCTGAGAGACCGTTGAACGACCAAACTTGGATTTGTGTGACCCGTGTTGGTCTATGATGCGCGATGTTAAAGTATGATTCAAAGGAGAACACAAAAAAGTAAAACATATCGTTCTTCGCCTATGAAAATCACCACTCAACAGATTTTGTAACTCAGCGTTAGTACTTAAATACTGTCGTTATAATTATTATGATTATGATTTTATGATGGCCACTGTACTTCAATAATTTTTCTTTACCGAATGTTGGAGATGGGGAATCGAATCCAATGGCAATGTAGTGTATGCCGTATGTTATGGCTACAATCAGTGACTTACCAGCATCAGCGGATGGAGCGACTGTTCCACCATCTTGTCCCCCACCAGGACCTGCCGCATGTGGGATATGTAGGACGTGGCGAGGCGCAGTGTGTCCAGTTTGGACAGTTTGGTGTCTGGCGGGACCCAGGGTAACGTCGTCTTCAACTTGGAGAACGCCTTACTCAAAACCCTCATTCGGGATCTTTCTCTCGCGTTAGCGGCGTTTCTCTGTTCGGGTTTCTGCTTGTTACAGTACTTCGTGGATTCCGCCTGCCTTTTTCTCCGCACCCGCCGCCGCAACGGCCTCGTAAGGTTTGTAAGCGGGCCGTGGGGGAGACCTTCTCGGTGGAGGATGACTTCAGAGCCGAGAGCTTCCTCCTCAGTGTCCGTATCCATGTAGCCCAACTCGCTGACGGTGTCGGTGCTTACTGTCCCTGTGGACATGGCGGTGGTGTTTCTTCTAGTAGCTCATGTCTCAACTAGATAATTCAAGTCCTGCAAGGCTGCAACAAAATATAGAATTGTTTGTTCTGTTCATGTAAAGGTGAAAAGTGTTCTGGAGCTAAGCAACCAAGAGTTTGACAAATCACTCAACGAATTTCAAAGATGAAGATGAGTTTTTTTTTTTCAAAATATGAGCGTTTTGATGTCTTTTAAATCAGACTTAAAGCTTGCATCATGAGGGCCACACAAGTCAAATATTGGTCACTGTATGGTCGCTCAGCGATTACCGTCCGGCAAAGGGGCCTTACAAAATAGCATTTATTAATATTTTATTCAGACACAGCGCAAGCGGGACTCGGCAGCATGAACAGAGCAGAACTTCTGTTGAGATTAACAGCTCAGACACTGAATTAGACTAAACGAGAAAAAGGAAATGTTCTATCAAAGATTGGGGGAACGTGAAATGACCTAAGTCTCTACTCATTTCACCCCCTCCCCCTGGGATTTGGTGTTTAGAAAAAAATTCAAGCCATTATATTCCTGACAAAATTTAGGAGATTCCGAGTACGCCTGCAAGCCAGGCTTAGTCAGCATCTGTACTTCAACGTTTTGACAACGACCAAAGGCCACTCACCCTTTCTGTTGTATGAGTATCTAAAGAAATGTTACACATATTGCATAAAACGCTTTGTCAAACGCAAATGTGGTTTGCGGTTTAGACATATACTTCTTTTACTTTTTCAGGATATGAATAAGAGACCAAGAATAAGAGACCAAAATTTGAAATGTTACTTCCGACGATTTAATTTGTGCTTGTTTACAGACTTTTTGTATTGCTATTTGACATAGTAACAAAGAAACGTCGCCATATGTTTAGTAGGTGTTGCAAAGTCTAGCGAGATCTAAAAAGAATTTTTAAAGTATGGGATGCAAGAAGGACAAAGTTTTGAAGAATACCACTTTCTTTTCTTTTACTCCAACGAACCTTTAATCATTCCCTTGTGTACATGGCCTAAAAAAGGACTGTAAAATATGATAAAGTGAAACTTTTTCAACAACGTTAACCAGAACTATTACTCAAAAGAAGCGAACTTTAGGATCCATACAGTAAGAAAATACGTACCCTGCTGCAAGCAAGTCGAATGACAATAGATATAATATCTGCAATATCTATAGGAAAGTGTTTTAAAACTGCAGATAGAAAACTTTCTTGATATTTCGAAAAAGGCAAAGAAAAGTAAACACACTTGTACTCCATACCTGCAGAGAAGATCCTACACCGCGCACCTTGACCAGTCTTCTGACGGACTGTTGTTACATGTGTAGCTCTGCCAACCTTTACGTCACTCCAATGGAACGACAGGAAGAATATAAGCAACCTGAACCCAGTTTATTCTCCCCAAGTACAATTACAGGAGAGCAAAAGCCACAAGCCCCTGAACTATTCGACAATATTGGTAAGAAGGGCAGACCATTCAGACTACTGTAACCAAATCTTCAAAACCTCATAACGGCTCGAATTCTTCTCCGACACTTGTATCCATTGTCCAGCTACATGAGTGCTTGTCATCAATACAACTAGCGAGGAAGTATAAATAGCACGAGAATGTTAACTTACCATTCAGATCCTGTGCGAGCGGCGACCCGCCGTTTCCGGACGAGGCACGTGTCGCGGCCTGCACATTTAATCGTTTGAAAGTGCCCCGCTACTCCAAACATTTCCCGCGCAGATGATGGAGGTAGCGCGGCGTGCGGTGCGGGCGCAGGTGTGTATATCCCCCGAGGTAACCAGAGCCGGCCTGTACCCGCCGTGTTTACCCAGGGTTTCCTTCTCGAGTACACGAAGCCCCAGATCCGACAAGAAGAGTTGTCGAGGGTCGAGGCAATGTTTACACTCTGGTACAATCCTTGGGAACTCCTGATGGTCCGCTGACAGAGCAGGGCGGGGCAACTGACCGCATAACCCGATTGGTCACGACTTGACCCTCACTACTAATTCACTCAGAGATTTTCAAGTCCATCTATTATGTAACATCTGAATGAATTCGTTCTTGATCTTGAACTTGAATATCAAACGTGAGTTGCAAGATTTTAGAATTGTTTTAGGGATTCATGAGTTACTTGCCCATTTAATTCTAATAGTTACCATATTCTTATCACTTACATCTTCTTGTGTAGAATGCGGAAAACTCTCAGATACGGAGGTTTATTGATGGTGATGTTTACCTCTTTTATGTGTGTATGTACTCGTATGTATGTATGTATATGGGTGTGTGTGTGCGCGCGCATGTGTGTGCATCTGCGTGTCTAAGTTTTTTTTAATGTGCGTGTGTGTGACTGTGTAACGTTATATCTCTCTCTACTTCCATCGGCGCGTGTGTGTTCTTGTTTGTGTGTGAGGAAGAATATCGCATCAGTTCGATGTATGATAGTAGCCACAACGAGAACACACTATAACGTAAAGATCAGTAAAAGCTTCTTGTAATTGTAACACGAACCCCTTATAACAGAAGTAGAAATTCTACTATTACTGGTAGGATGTATCCACTGGCAGGTGCACAAAACCCCTGGTAAGTCCCCTGCTTTAAAAACTAACAAACATCCGCATCAACTTCGCACCTCCCTAATCTCGTTGTCGGAGGAGTCAAGTTCTTCCCCTTGACTCCAGCGCTGCGGAGATGTCGTTAGGGAATGTTGCCCCACTTCTCCAGCCGGTCAGAAAAGAGACCTGCTGACAGATAGCGGGGTAGAATGTGTAAACACACACCGTGGCAGGGCGAGCTCACGACTCGGACCATTCCTCTAGAAACACGTCATGCGCAGGGAGAGATGTCCGGGCAACATCGCTTTCCAAAATAACTTTCTCCTGAAGTGGAAATATATATACTCATATTGCTACATAGAATAAAAGTATGGACAACAAGATTGACCGATCCTGACTCTGTCACAATCATTTTAATCAACGGATAACATGGCAATTAGCGAGTGGGTGACCGCATGTCCTTCAATAATCGCCATGTCTTTATCTTTTTGCATTTCTACGTTTGGGGCTGTGGGCTAGGTCTAACAGCAAGGGCATGACGTTATTACGTCAGCAGCAGCCATGGCGGCCGTTGAAAAGAAGTTGTCTCACTTTCCACCGGCGCTGGGCAGAACATAATAGCTGTTTGTACAGGTGGCAGCCCAAGGTTATTGGCGCCGGATTCTATGAACAGAACTGAAGGATGGCGCAGTAATTAGTTCAAAGAACTAAAATAAGTCTTTCCGATTCGCGTGATAAGACGATATGCGCTGCTCACAGATTTCGTGAGAGTGTGCCTTTCTGTGAAATATCAGAACTTTCCGTGTCGGAAACCCACGAGGACGTCCGAAGATTTCAAGAACAGAAGGTTAGGGGGGTCCAGCTCGGGACTCTAATTAAAAGACCAAACGTAGCTCGGGGCGGGTGTAAAATGAGCGTGAGTTCTAAGACTGTTATTCTTGGATGGAGTCGTGTTCCCCTGACACACACGCCACGGTACACCTCCGCTCGTCCAAGGCCACTCCTACAGGCCCGTCCTTCATCTGCTGACGTCCTACATTACTCACTCTGGCTGTTGTGATGTGTCAGCCTAATATGCTGGTTTCACAATCACGGCAAGGCTGGGTGAAACACACTTTACCTGAAGATCAAGAAATTAGTGTAAGTAAAATAAGTCACATTTGCGCATAGGATAGGGGAATGCAAATGTACATTTCTTCAAGGTGGAACCCAGTACGTCTTGATTTAGAGTCGAAATGACATAAAGTTTGGCGGAAAGTTGGCTTATAATTATATAAATACACACTCAGGCGATTTTGCTTTTTGCCTAAGCCATATTCACAAAAGAAAAGTCAGTGCCATGGGCGAAAAGCAATGAAAGTTAGAGCAAAACGTCTCTGGAGACGGGCCAGTGTAGGGCTGGGTATCGGTACAGCGTACCGGTACAAAACCGGTTTTTCTTATTGGACCGGTCCAGAAAAAACGGACCTGAAAAAATTAGGTGGACCGGATGTTGGACCGATTAGAAAATTAACATATCATTTTATCAGGCATTCACACGTTTTGGCGCTTGCAGTTGGAAGAAAATGACAAGAGTGAAGTAGAGTAGAGTTTATAGTAATTTCTACCAAGTTTTACAGCCAATCGTACAGGTGCAGTTAGCGTTGTAGGATTTTAAAACGCCAGTGTAAGTCTAATACTCCACCAGACAGATTTCTTTGTAGTGAAATGGACCATCGGTATGAGTCATACTGAATCAGGTCCAGGTTCAGGTCCGGACCTGGACCTGATCCTTTGGACCTGAACCGGACCTGGACCTGAATTTTCTGTACCGGTACCCAGCCCTAGGCCAGTGTTTAGAGCAGCCGACCTCCTAATATGGCTGTATATGGCTGGTACGCTTCACTCCCTCTGGAAAACAGCAGCAATTTTTTGTAATTTTTCGGTTAAATTTTTAGAAAGATTGGGACAGTGTTTTTCTGCTATCTTATAATTAAAGCATACAGATCTTTTCCCTGCTGACCTGTTCCCAACAGACGTTACTTCTGTAACTTTGATAACTTGCCTTCTGAGGATTAGTTTCTCTCACGCTGCAGTACTCTTAACGTCCGCATGACGTCATACCAAAGTTTAGTAAAAGGAGGAGTATAGGTAGCTCTGAAATTGAAAACAGGGTCTGGGTGTGCTACAAACGCTTATAAAATATAACACGTCTATAGGATCTTTACAATCATATCATATGAATATCATGGTGGCACGGACATGTCTTGGTGTAAATGACGTAAATTAGGGCACGATTTGCATAATCAATTGGAAAATGCTATGATACTTTATCGTTCAATGATTGAAATTTTTGCAGTTGTGATACAGACATACAGAAATGTCCGGTATGTAAATGTCTTTTTCCTATTGAGTATTAGATTGCGGCAACACATCTCATAGGTGTGACCTACGATTTATCACGTCTGTCACCAACCATTCAATAACAAAAATTCATGAAGGATCATAATCATGGCTTCCACTCGAATTCTGAAGCGGCTCCAAATTATGACTGATCTTGTAGCATGCCTTCATTCGCAGTGTTCCAATGTACCTTGAGCGTTCAAGGTTTCCCACAGTTCCGTACCGAGATCATAACAGTTATTAATGTCGTGTCCAAATTGTGTTTGACCTAACTTTGTCTTGGACCCAAACATCTGGTCTTGATTTAGCACCTTGGACCGGTGATGTCACGGTAATCAGTAGAGCTGTCGCTGCTGCCCTGCCAGGTAAATTTTACAACAAAGCCTGCCTGACAGGAACCGTCGAGTCGTGACACAAATGTAACGGTTTCTGCACAAGGTCTGACATTCCATCCCACCAAAATAACCTTAAATATATAAATTACGCCGCTTTGTGGTATTTAGCGAATTGGGAATTGTTTTGAAAATCACACCAAATATTAGTGGCGTCGGTTTCCGCACTTTGCGCAAACAAACTTTGGCGTTTCTACCATCGATGTTCGGTTACCTCGTCATGCCAATTTAGAGAAAAATGTGTGCAGCTTGAGAATGAACGGTGACAAAGTTACGGTGAAATAAGGAGTTGTGGTCATTTGTTCCAAATGTCTTCGGCGGTGACAAAGTTTATGGTGAAACCAAGGAGTTCTATCACGGTTATATGCTGACATTGTCACGGCGATCACTACGAGTGCCACAGTTTAGACATGATGTCCACTTGTTCTCGCTGTAGAACATCCACCAGCCTCAGCCAGCAGATCTTTTTGGCCTCCTCTATTCCAGTTTTAATTTCCTCCTCCTTAGAGCTGTTGATCCTTGTCTTCAACCCTTTCAGAACGGCGTCCTTCTTGTTCAGACGGGCGCAAAGTACGAAGGGAACCCCGAATTTTCTCCTGTACTGCGAGTTGAGTCGGGTGGTCTGCTCCTCCGTGGTTAGATCTAGCAGTCCCGCGGCCCGCTGTTCTCCAGTAGATTCCGAGCTCAGCCGCCCTTCTCGGGCCAGACTCGAGAGTTCCCGCCAAGTCGGGAAAACGGCGAAGTAGGCCTTCTTTACCTGTGGAACCTGTGGGAGGGGACAATTGTAGAGGGAAAAGAACGTGAAAGTCATGACAACATCTGACTTTAACTGCAAATCCTGACACAGGATGATTTAATTAGAGTTCCACGACCTCATATCTTTGCCAAATGATGTTAACCTTTTCGAGTGAGGTATTAGATCTACACATGTTTCTCATTGATTAGTTAATGTACGCACGTAAGTTTATGTATCTTCAGGGTATTCAATCTCTACAACTGGATAAGATTCGGAGATTCCTACCGGACGTTTCAAGCGACATCCATCACTCTTTTTCAGCGATATTTAGACCTTTCCCAGTTATGCCATTCCCCCGTCTATGTGGACGTTTATCCGTCATGGGATTTTTTATTGATATACATTTATTTGACTTCAGAGTGGACATTTGAAGGATGCGTGTATACCACAAATGATAACATGTTATAGTTTGTGTAATATTTGTGTGATGTGTTTTTCCACAATTTTGCAGATTTTTAAGCGAACAGACTGTGCCGACGGGGACTGTTTCCCCGCCGTAAAGACCACCAGATGAGTACGACGGCTGCATGCTCCAACATAAGCTTAAACGTAGCAATATTGGGCATATATAGGGTCCATTTACACCACAACATGTTGTACAAGTTACATTGCAACATGCTACATGTTGTACAAGTTACATTGCAACATGCTATACAAACATCGCAGAATATGTACATACATGTATTAGTATATACCTCTACATTTTAGATAAGCGTCAGAAAACACACCAAGAACACATACATGTACATGAACATACGTTGAGAATGGTAAAACATGGCGATTAAACATTCATCTAAGCACTACACTTTGCCTATCATGCAGTTTAGACAACTTATCTTTTGAAGATGAGTTTCAAAAGATAACAGGCGGTTTTTCATTGCTGTTATACAATGCATCATGAATACGTGTTCTACAAAGAGATTTGCGCTTGGGTTTTCAACGTTAATAAAGACGCGCGTGACAGCGCAGACAACTCCTTCAATTTATGAAAGATCACAGGCGGCCTGTCGCGTTCTTTGAGTGTTTAAAGACAGTGTTTAAAGACTTTCGGAACTCTTGTGTATGCAAGACAACTTTCTATTGCCTTTAAAAGGGCAGTTCCAGAGGAATTCATTCATATCGACTCAACCATGGCTCCATGTGTTGTATGCGGCAGCACTGTTAGAGCACGGCAACAGACACTCCGATGTGACCGATGTGACAGGAGGCAGCACAGGACATGTAACTCCGGTAAGTACTGATATTTGCTTGCCTTTATCATCAACAAGTAACAAGTAAGTAAGTATCATCCTTTGAAAAAATATCACTACGTGGAAATTCATTGTCAGAATTCTATATTGGGTGACCTACTTCCATAAAGGTCGTTAATTTGTACATTGTATTTGCAGGAATGTCCCAGACTTTCTACAGGCAAATCCGCAGGGGGGAGGTCGACTTTGGAGAATGGCTCTGCAGCAGGTGCCGGCCTACACGGGGGACCTACGAGACCATCCCCGAGGAACACGTCACCGAGGAGAACGTCGAAGTGTCCGACTGTTCTCACGTAGACGGTTCGGTCCTGATGCCCCATGTCACCCTGGAGGACTCCATTCGTGATGTGCGCGTTGAGGACGATCTCCCGGTTGGACAGCAGAGGGACGTGACCTTCACGTTCATCGAAAGGGGCACGAAGAAAGGACGCCCGAAGCTGACGGATAACCTAGGCTATGCGTACACAATCAAGAGGAGGTAATTTACTATCGACTACTCCAAATGGCAAATTCGATAAGGCACAATTCACAACAATTGCGTTTTCAATTTGCGGTTGAATTAGGCATAAGTTTAATTTTTTTTTTTTACAGCAGACCGGCCACAAACGTGAGGTACTGGGAGTGTGCCAAAAGACCGAAGAAGGGGAGGTGTCCTGCATCCGTGGTGGAAAGAACGGGGGTCTTCCGACGCGGCGACAACTTCCACAACCACCCACCGGTGGTCAACTGCTTAACAAATGTTAAGGTACAAAATGTAGCAATTATTTTTGCTTAGTGATCCTATCCTTTTGAACTTCATGTTTGATCTGGAACGTGATACACAAAATTCAATATATTTTTTTGTTTTTGTTTCAGATTCAAGCTGAGGTGCGCGCTAAAGCCGTAGAAGATGTCTTCAAGTCAGCGTACACCATTGTGCAGGAAACTCTGCTGGCCATGGTGGACGAGACCGCGCCGAATCCGGGGCTGCCTAGGATATCAAATCTGGTGGGTTTTAGTGATGTTTAAATGTTCATGGGCATTAATTTTACTACTCGGCATGGAAGTCATATCTAATCATATTGTTGATCTATTTTCTTTCTTTTCTGCTTTAGGTGCGTATGGCCAACAGGAAACGGGAGACTCTCAGCGCCAAGAAGAACTTGCAGAACATCTAACTGGAAAAACCGGTTGAACGTATCAAAGTAACTGGTTCGTTAGGATCGCATGTAAATATTACTCATATGTAGATAGTAAGACCACACCGTAGGAATTGTTATTGTCCCTTGTATGGCAATGTACTGGAGTAAGAGAGACCAGGTAGTACTCGGTGTAGAACTCTCCTGTAAATGAGAAAAGCCGCTAGGAGGCCAATCCCACATCTCGTACTCTCTGGTTCAAGAGCAAGCTAACCTTTCACTCAAACATCACGACCACAGCATGTCCAGAACATGAATTCAAGTATCAAAGCCGTGCTCAAAGTAACACCCACCGTTGATTGGAAGCCCGTCGATGAAGTCACAGACTGCCCCATGGTCATGGACGCCCTGCAAGCTGTAGAACGACCTTTTGGACCAAACTGCCGCGGAAACCATGGGTGATTTCTCAACAATGTTTCCAAGCTTTTCTAAAAAATCCAAAGTCAGCTTGTTCAGGACTTTTGCACGACATATTGTTGCTTGTGCCATACTAGTCAGATGGCTAGGTGCATGCGCACAAAGACATCGACTTCAAGGTTTTGTCGTAATAAAAAAAAGTCATTGACTTCGTGATTCAGACAAAATATTGCTTTCTTTTTTGTATTTATTATATTTTCAATGATGAATTAAAATTGTCCCACACAGAAAAAGTAGAGTATTTTTCATACTTGCTTTTCTTACGTACTTGCTTAGGGCAGCCCGCCGTTGTCAGCGTCATCAATGACGTCGCATATTTGCAAATCAGTTAATCATTCACGAAAATCCGCATGTCACTAGTTTCCTGCAACTCAAAATCGTGACCATAGCACCAACACACACACACATGAAATCTCTTTATCATTCATTTTACATATTGCTTATATAAGAATATTCAAGATATAAGCCATCTCCCTCTCTATAGAATGAAGACTTATTTTGTGCATTCAGCAGAAGAAATTAATTATCTTATAACGTTACTTAGATGCCGTCCTGGTTTATCCCTTTCCAATTATCTTCACTTATCATAGTGAAGAACTTGACATTTCAGATAACGAATATGAATTTGCGAATAATATAACTAAACAAGCTGTTGACTGTTCGCTATAACATCTTGTTTATGCTGACATAAACAAAAATGATAATCTAGAAATGATCAGATTTCGACCAAGGTAGTATTTTAATTAATACAGCAAAACTGCAGTGTTCTTGTAGCCTGGTATCCAGCCGTAATATAGCTCCCGAGTCTCTTCTCTTCTCTTTGCAAAGAGGCAGGAGAGAAGAGACTCGGGAGCTATATTACGGCTGGATACCAGGCTAGTGTTCTTGTACCAGCCCTTGTGAACCTGAAGCTGTTATGCGCTTTAGGTACAGTATAACGTTAGGTAAACAAAACAAAAATAAAGCTTCAAATTGTCAGGGACTAGAGATTACAAAAGCACCCTTTCTAATCGGAGTAATCCGTGTTTTCCCGGGTGTCCGCAGTAGATTTGGTCTCTCTCCTGGATATGTCAACCGATGTTTACAAGATTCACACCCCGTTAGCGCAGAGAGTGCCCAAGAACAACAAACCTGCCCTCTTCCACAATCACTATCTCATATCCCACCTACCCCGGTCTAAGCCCCAAGAAATTGGCTCTTACTTTCCTGCCACGTGTGTTTATTCTGGCCAGGCCCTCCCCCACCACCCTGTCGTCGACAAGGATCCTAAAGAAATGCTCCAGTTTCTTATGTTACATGGATTTTCAGTGTTAGCCAAACATCATCAATCTTGATGGGGTGGGTGCCAGGTTCTTAGTGAGTAACTCTCAGTGTCACAATCGACTCAAAATGAAGCCTTTATTCTTTACGGATGGATGGGACACACAACACACGGGGCATTTACAATATGTTAGCTTTGGGTATGACTCAGGTGATATCCATATGCCATTACAGACTTCCCAGTGGAGGTGAGTGTGTCACGACATGATCTGGACAGAGTCAACGTAAACCTGATATACCTTTCTACACAGGAACAACGTAGTAATTTGGTACACAATGTACAGTACAGAAACTACAACGGACAAGATGATTTGAGGACTGTCTCGTATTATCAGTAAATACAGAAATGTTCGTGGTGGATTAATGTTCGCGGTTTTCGCGGCGACCACTTCACCGCGAACTTAAAACCACCGCGAACATTTTTCTATTATGGTACTAGTATTAGACTGCAGCGATGGTGTTACCGCGAAATTAAAACCACAGCGAAAAGTCCTTTTTCCCGCTACCGCGAAATCAAATCCCCGCGAACTTAAATGCATTTACAGTATCTTATCAGATATCATATTTCATATGTTATCGGCCAAGAAAACTTTTTTACTATGAAACAAAACTTATGGCTATCCGATCGTCACACAACAGAATAGCAGGGGAAAAGGCTACCTTGTGACTGTATTTACTGTTGTGGACCTTTGCTTGCTGGTAAAGGAAATTTGATTACTTATTCAAGGACATGCGGCGAAATTTGAGTAGATAAAGTTTATTTTTGTATCTCATTTCTTAAACATTATGGAAACGTACTTTACCATTATGCGCGATAAGCCTTCCGAGATCATTTAAACAGGCTTAAGTGACTCGACTTGAAATAATAAAGAGTTAATGTCCTACCTTTTCGATGGGTGTATGGTGACAAAAGGCCTGGTTACCTCCTATAACCATTGTGACATGATTATAGGACCGCATATACCAAGGCAAAGGCGGAGCAGTTATTCTTGTTCCTTTATCAAATATAGCTTTTTGAAACATCATTGCCTGAAATACATGTTGTTTTCATACTTTGACCCTTAAATCTGTTAATCTTTTGAGATAAAGCACTACAAAAGGTTTCACGGCGTTATTTTGCAAGTCTAAGCATGACGCTTCTTGAAGGATGAACAGCGTTTGAAAGAAAAGAGCTGAAATAAAGAAGGCAAACTTTCAAGCTATACATTTGTATATTTTTCCATGGAGAAAACTTCTTGCAAGTCTATGCATGGCACCTCTTGAAGGTATTACTCTAAGATAAATAGCGTTTGAAAAAAAAGTTAAATTGAAGAAGAAACATTCCCAGCTATACATTTGTATTTTTTTCCATGAACAAAACTGTGTAGGAATTAAGTTTGAGAAAAACGCTATCAGATAGAATCGTCTCATTGTCGCATAAAAATACCGCACCGTCGCACCAACATACTGGCCAATACGTTTTTGATCTGTCGTCAGTGTGGCGTCGGGTTATCTCTCCCACAGGTACATGTAGACGTTCGTCACTGTGCGTCCCCCACCTCCCCCCGGGCCGAGCGCTATTTAGACACGTCCGTGTGCGGGCCCCGTGTAAACCTGACCCCTGCCACACATGTGACAACTGCGGGGCGAGACCCCCACACGTTAACCTTGGCTGCCCGATGATGCAGCAGACACGTCAGCTTGTGTTACAGCTTCTCCGCCAAGGTAAATCTGGTGTAATCACTGAGATCTGGGCAGGAATTTAGGGAGAACTATGGTACTGGTACTGCTGCAAACTTTGAACCTACTAATCAACCTGGTGTATTCTTCCCTTAAAAACTACAGTCTCGCAGACGACGGCGACTAGAACGAATAAGGACATCCTTGTCTTTGCATACTGCTCCTTTTTAAGAAGTATTCATTCAAGAAGACAAAAAGAATAAACTGAGGCAAATATGATCGCCGCAAATGTCAAAATTTGGCTCATTATTCACCATCTAGTTATGTCGTTTAAAGGAGTAATACATCCCTGGCATCTTCTGCAACAGAAGACCTTTCTTAGATACAAGAAATAGACGCTTCAAAGCTGAAATGATTTCTTTCATTTTGATGCGGTAGTAAATACACAAGGCACTGTAATGTGGAATTGATACATGAAAAACGTCGCATAGAATTTAGAGCATAATGGAATTGGTCTAAGCAGTGTTACGTACACATAGTGCTATCACAGCTTTGATGCCGTTCCCCATATTTATGCCAACCATTAGATGTTTATCAGAGAGGTTGAGCCTGACCCCGCCACGTGCAGCAACATAAACTCTGCCCTCCCCCACACAGACACACTCCCACCACCAGGGGCAGTGCAAATACGGCTGGTGCAGCCATCGTTCGTTTTCAGTCGTTAAGTGTCAATGAGGGATTGGCTGATGCATGCAGAACTTGTGGGTGGGGTGATCGCTGTACATTCTGGAGGTTGCGGGTTGTCTATTAAGGGACCTAAGTAGTAACTAATTACATTGTAGTGACTTGATACTTAAAATATTTTCCCCACAAAATTGATTGTTGCCATATACGACAGTGTCATCGATTTCACTGAGATACACTTTAAAATATGCGCATTACGATAATTGTTATGTATACATTGATTTCCAAACCTTAATGTTGAACAAAACCATGAACCCTTTGATGCAACTACTTGATGCAACCAGTCAGTCGAAGCAGTGTAATAATAACCTGTGTTGCTAGAGGACGCTCGAGAAACAATAAAACTTTACGCCCGCCTGCGTTACGTTATTCCAAGGAATCTGAAGATTTTGAACATACCGGTGATATTATGCAGTCCTGCGCCATGCTGCTAGATGGCACTCAAGAAACAGTCCAACTTGTGCGATACCTACCCACGTGCACGCTGTTTGACTTCCCCCAGATGTCGCAGAAGTGGTCTCATGGTGTCCCTCCCTCCAGTTAGGCGGAATCTCAGCTCCAACATCGGGTTATCTGTACTCCCACTTATGAACAGTCAGAGTGCGAGTAATGCCTCCGTCATAATACGTATGAAATGACGATTTCAATATTTGATAACAATGTGTGAGTGTACGATACAGTAGAAGCCAGTTAATTGCACGACGGATTAACGCACACTTCTGTTAAGTGCACGGAATCCCAAACCGATGACTTCGCATTATTGCACCAGCCGGATAATTGCACGAAATTCGCCGGCAAATAGACCGTGCAATTAAGCGGCTTCTACTGCATATGCCTTACATACGACGGATAGGCTACATGATATAAAAGTAAGACTTGTACTTTCGCAAAACAGACTTTTTACGGACCAGGGAATTCCGGGCAACGCAGGAGAAAATGCACACCCCATGGCAACACGTATGAGTTACGGCCTGTACATGTCGTCATGGTGATGATTTTGTTTGCCCGCTGCCGTCTACGACGCAGACACATTCGTCGTGCGATCGTCGTACGTTTTACCAGGCTAAATAAAGCGCCGACAAGGATCCAAGATAGGATCGATTTTCCGTAACAAGATAGCTGAATTTTGTACGGAACATTAAGGAGATTTCATCAACTTGGGAACATGCACGGCTATCCCGAGAACGCCCTCAGATGGCGATCGCACGACGATCATGGGACGAATTTGACCAGGCCCCCGCCAAGAGTTCTCCGTGTTTCCAGCATGTAAAGGGATCTGTAGAATAGCATATCACCTTACCTAACACCTTAGTTCTTCCCGTGCCTATAATACTTAGTATATACTCTATCTCCTATGCTACAGAAGAACACAGAAATGACAAATACGTAAAGTATCGAGCGTTTAATGACTTATGGACTGCATAGTTTCATTTCGCGGTAAGGCAGTGTAAAACCTACACTCCGCATCAAAATGCATAGCATGATTTATTTTGTATTTTTTTTGCTCAAATTTCGGGATAATATTTCCTGTTAAAGTTTGTGTGTTCTATGCATGACTTTTTTAATGACGTGCCCCGCTGTTTTGCCAACATGTTACAGGCAATACAATGCAGCAAGAGACAAAAATCTTATACAGAACTCTTGGGTCCATATCACGCCCCCGGATACTAGGAAACGTGCATGTGATCCCACTTCTATAGCAAAGTCCGTTACATACATAGCGAT
>NC_049980.1:20569435-20613251 GCF_000003815.2 Branchiostoma floridae | reverse complement strand
CTACAACGCGACTGAGCGACTTGGCAGAACAACACGAGTGAGCGACTTGACTATGAATGAGACATGTAACGACCTTCGAGTGTCAAAATACTGTGATTTCTTTAGTAAGGCAACATCGCGCCAAACTGTGTGGTTATCTCCTAATGATACACTCCTGAAATTATACGACTCGAATGCGCAAAATATTGTTTGTAGATTTGGCCCACTATCCAGGATGCTGTATATACTTTACACGTTGTGTTACATTATGACATTCAACGACAGGCGTCAGTCGTATAAAGGGAGAAGAATTACCCCGTTCCTTGGTCGATATAACGTTATAGAAGGAAGTTTAATTTCATAAATGAAGATTGGTGCTGTGCTATTTTAGTAAGATGATGGTATCGAAGCATGAAATACACATCGCCTTGTGAAGACTTGATTCTTCCATACATCTTTTGAATAACCACTGGTGGGGTAGCGGGGAATATTGTGTGTCAATAAGGCTCCTTGTAGCCTGTGTGAGGGGTTACCTATGCGTCATTGATACTTTGAGGTGTCCTTGTGTTTACACTCGCGTGATTATGACGTAAGTAAGTGCCGTCGGCCATGCTGGAAGGTTAAACCTGGGTGTTGCCGAATGAATGATGACATCAAAGTCACGTAAATGACGATATTACACACATCTAAACAGTTCTGACTCTTTTAGGTTCAACCAAGTATAGCCCCCTCGGCACGGCGGCCGTGACGTCATGTACTAACGACCTGTTGTCCTGATGATCGGTCATCTGTCTGGATTCATGTTCGGCAGACGTTCGGTCTACAGCTAACGATATACCGATCGGTTTTTGGCATGATTACAATTCCTGTGTATCTGTTAGTTGGTGGGGGTTTCTGTCGTTTTCAGTCAGGATGGTGACATGTTTGAGGCTATTACTGCACAATTGGGGTCACTCTTTGCATTTATCCGTCTAAAACAGCATTCATGTGCAGCATTCACATAGTCTAATAAAATAACAGTAGGGCCTGGATGGGATATAGAAATCCCAGTTATGAAGGTGGTCATTTTGTCATACATTTGCATATCTTGCTGTTTTGTGTCCGGTAATTCCCACTAACGTTGTCGACTCGGTCAAATATTTCTTGAAATAGAAATTAGTTTGCCACCCATTTCTAAGGCTGTGTGGACGGTCCCCTACAGAGGCTAAGGTCACGTGACAAGTCACACAATGCTATGTGGGTGCGATCCGTCTCACGGCTCCAAACTGCTCCGTTGGGAGCCAACCGAGCATGGTTGCCTTCCTCTCTGCCGATATCAGCCCGTAAAACCATTAAGGCATGATATTGATCACGACCGCCCCGCCGCCCTTCACGCCAAACACCGCAGTGCGTCAGAAAGGTTTGATCCCCACGTTAGTGGGTCCCGCCGCTCGCTTTCCCAACTCCACCAGCCCCCTAACACTTCACCGCTACAATCTCTCCCCACAGATCAACATCTCTGCCGAAAAGGCCCATAAACTTCCAGTCAGCGTCGCCCTAAGGCCGCCATTTTCACCTCGCCTGAGCATTACCGACGCTCAAGACTTTCAACAGAGATAAGTCGCGAACTGAATACTAACCACTATCAAGTCGACTAGAGTATGCGGCTCACGAGATTTCAGCAATTTTGCTTCTAAGGAGGCCACTAACTAGATTTGACCACCTGAGGACGCCGATTGTAACGTTGAAGTAAGGATCGTGTCGAATCGTAAATGTGATTATAAAAGGATTTTAACAGTACAGCTAAAATGGGCCGATTTCTTAAATCTTCACGACAGAATGATATATCTGATGTAATCTAATGGTGATACCGACTGAATGTAAATTACTCTATGATTATAAAGTACGGTATCACAACCATGAAGGTGTAACACTCAAACAAGATAAACGGAGATTTCGCCAGCAAGTAGTCCAAAGGTTTACCCAGTCCGACGAAGTGTAGGAAATGTTTATGTTAGCAATTAATGTACCAACAGCCCATATATTGCCATTGATTGGTGTATACTAGTAGCAATCTTCTGATGGCATAGAATTGCCGATATCAAAACTGATCAATAGTTGTGTGTACATATGGTTATGAATATATATAGAGTGCGTTATCAATCAATCAATGTGTGTGTCGTATCTTCAGAAAAGCATACTGATTATTTCCCTCTTTTCGTACGGTTCATTTCGTCCTTTTTTCTCTTGGAAATGAAAAGGGTGAATAAATCAATCCCATTTAATTTCTTGGCCGATTGACGTCGCATTTAGCAGGCAGGTGTTCTTATCAAACAATGTAAGACGAGCTCCTGATGATCTAAACACAATGATAGCTTTTGAACTCCAATGATATAGCTTGGGGTATACTGTATGCTCGTCCGAGCAATTCGGGCCCATGAAACTTAATCATAACTACAATTCCAGACGAATCCAGAAAAGAACCTAAGATTACAAACGTCGAGAATCTGCATGTATAGATATCATCCGATTCGATCTACAAACATTTCCTAAATCCTGAAAAACGATCCGTTGCAAAGCTTAACTTGCTGGCTGTAACCCATGGAACGCTTACAACATCTTAGCCGTGCAACAGAAGAAAATCGCTCGCGAAACAACATTATAAAAATTTACATACAACATTTGTTCAAAATGTTGTTCCGAACCTGAGCATTACAGATAGAACAAGATGGCGTCACATTTAGTCTTCTCACAACTGACATCGATCGAACTGAACTATTTCTAACCTTAACTCCATAAAAGAAGAGTAAAAACTCGATAAACGCGTGCTTTGTCGCCTAGTGAAGTATGATATTGAAGCTCCTGAACATCGCAGGCGTATTTGCAGCAGCGATCCACTTTTCTCGCGAAATATTGATTCCCTCCCACCCACTATCCCACGGGCAAGAAGATGGTTCAGGCACTACAGCAGTCTTCTTTACGAGAAGGGTTTGTACGAAGTACCTCTGTATCAGTACATGTTGCCTGTAGGGAATCTGAGCGTCAATTCTGGTCAGTTTTCATTGGACAGAAGGTTCAAGATAAACACTATTTTTTTTGTCTATCATTTCACTTATTGAATATCACATAGAAGAACCCCATTCCAACTTGACGGAGTTAGGCGCTCTCCACATCTACGTTGACGGGGTAACATGAAGAAGCATACCCCACCCAAGTCTCTGTGGAAATATATGTCATGTCGGTCTCTAGTTGACAATTTCATTCGGCAGTGGCTTTAAATCAGATGGCAATAAGCCTTCACGCTCTGGCCTTATTTGGCGTCAATGATCTTGAACAAAGACATAAATGTTTATTGAACGTTATTTCCATATTAGTGTCTAAAACAGTAGCCGTGGGGACCTGGTGTTTCACGACGTAGTAAAATGGCGTCGGCAGATGTTCAAGACAGAAGTAGCATCGGATTCAAAACACGATTCAAAACTAGCCTTGCATGGAAGTACTATTAGAAACGTCCAATTCGTCAGCGGACTGACAGTGGCCGTGACATACAAGGGGGTTGGACGACATTTACGGTAGTACTGAGACCTTTATGAGGGACTATTACTCCGTTGTGCTTCAGTTCCTTACTCTTCAAGCAAAGGTTGGAGGGGAGACCGTCACCTTTTCCTGAACGGTACCCGTTTTCTGACAGGCTCCGTTGGAGGCCCGGCTGTCATATATGGATACCATTCATGAGAAGGTAGCTGTTCCCCTCCAATCTGAGAGTACCATGTCCTAAAGTATCGTTGACAATGGCATTTTTCAAACGCAAGTGATGATCCAATGAAGTGAAGATAGGCAACTCTGAACTCGATTTTCAAAAGAATTTGTTCACCTTCTTTGTGACTTATGAATGATGGACCATCACTTGATACAGGCAGTTGTTGGTTGCTGACTTTCAGCATGTATTTAGAGGTCGTAATCTAGATTAGTAGGGTTCCTATTAGGGGCTATTGTGCCATTAAGCTGAATGCAATTAAGCCGGAAATTGATAGGGACATGTAATTTAGTATGGTCCATAAAATGTTGTATAAAGAATGTTCAATAGTCTGTTCCACCCGTGACAGTGGAATCTCGTCTGATTTGGGCTCCTGGCAACATAATAGATTCAGGTTAAGGTTAAAATGTAACTCAATAAGGTCCATGCAGCATGTCCCGTTACAATGTCCATTTTCCACGGAAGAGCCGTTGGCGGGGAGAAAACGCCTTGCATTTGCTCGCAAAAGCTGTCCTGGTTTGACATGTTCGGTTTTCTCCGTTCTCTCTCGGCTGCAACTGTACACACGTAATAACTGGACACGAAAGAGAGTAGGTGTACTGTAGATACGACTTGCTGACAACAGAGACCAGCACTATTTATACGTTATCAGGTTCATGCCCTTTTGCATGGTCTGACAGGTAATGACAGAAGCGTTGTTACCCGGCCTGAAGGATAAAGGCAGCTAGTCTAAACATGGGAGGGGAGAGGGTATGAATACCAATGGGTGGCGAAGTTTGCTAAATGTCAACTAGAGACCAACTAGTTGATTGAGACTACATCTTATATGGTAAGCCATAACCAATTGTCAAATGTCCACTCATCTGATACTCTAATGCAAGAAATATTAGCACAGGGTTGCTTACAAGTATGGTAGTAATAAGGGGTGGATATGATAAGCGCTGAAGACCTTATTCTAGACAGTAGGACCAGATCGTATTTGTGAACTTTCAGCCTGCTTTCATTAGCGATGTCATCCAGCCCACTGTTACAGCTGCCATCCTGGCATCCAGCCCACTGTTACAGCTGCCATCAGGCCCACTGTTACAGCTGCCATCAAGCCCGCTGTTACAGCTGCCAGTAGGCCCACTGTTACAGCTGCCAGTAGGTCCACTGTTACAGCTGCCAGTAGGTCCACTGTTACAGCTGCCAGTAGGTCCACTGTTACAGCTGCCAGTAGGTCCACTGTTACAGCTGCCATCAGGTCCAATGTTACAGCTGCCAGTAGGTCCACTGTTACAGCTGCCATCAGGGCCACTGTTACAGCTGCCATCCAGCGCACTGTTACAGCTGCCTTTCAGGCCCACTGTTACAGCTGCCATCAGGCCCGCTGTTACAGCTGGCATCAGCCCACTGTTACAGCTGCCATCAGGTCCATTGCCTGTTACAGCTGCCATCCAGCGCACTGTTACAGCTGCCATCAGGTCCATTGCCTGTTACAGCTACCATCAGGTCCACTGTTACAGCTGCCAGTAGGTCCACTGTTACAGCTGCCATCCAGCCCACTGTTACAGCTGCCATCCAGCCTACTGTTACAGCTGCCATCAGGTCCATTGCCTGTTACAGCTGCCATCCAGCCCACTATTACAGCTGCTATCAGGTCTACTTTTACAGCTGAAATAGTGAAATCGGGTTCAACTCCGACTCCATCTCTCAGTTAGTATTCTAGCCACACGTCCCGAAGGTAACTCCATCACCGGTATGATAATAGGACAGGTAACGTCCCACGTTTATATATGACTGCTATTATAAGAGTTACCTTGACTGCCACCAGTCGCCGCCACAATTTCGACAGAGGTAGTTCATGTGAGGACAGGATATTACTTCAGATATTGATGTGTAACTCTGCTAGCATGCTATGTGTTGGACACGCTAAGGGTATGTAAGGATTTGGCCTTGCTGTACGTGTCCTGGCCTGACCCAGAGGGTAAGCTGAAGGTATTAAAGATGTAAGGCCATTAAAGATTACTTGATTACTCTTTCCGTCTTTAGAATCCTCAAGCAGGGCTTTGGTCTCCAGTCCTTATGACACATTGCCAGAAACTTTGAAAGGGTCACTCCATTGTGACGGGCCCTAAAATAATCCATCGATTCCGCCACTTTAAAAGTTGGTAAAAGACAGACTTCTTCTTATCAATTAACTGCGTTCTGTCAAAAGTGTTTTAGCGTAAAAGTACCTATGAAAGACAGGTTGCCAGTTATCTGTCAATAGCTTCGACACTCTTACGAGCTGTTCAACCGCACACACCGTTGCATTCCAAAGGGCTTAATACATGTACTTTTACATTTACACCTATGCGATTCACAGAAACTCTACATCGTGGCCTGATGTGAAATTCCAATAGGTACACAATAGGAGCCACCTAAAGCTGTACAACTAAAAAGATTCACCTACTTATTTAGAGAATTGTCTAAATCTACACCGCCACCATCCGTCTGTAATAGCCTATAACATAGGTATGAATATACTTCCTCCGTGATGGTAGATTAGACACTGCCATCGGATTGTGATTACGTGTCAGAAAACAATACTTGACATCGATATGGGCTGCTGAGGTCGTGCAAGGTCAGTCTGGGGAAGGTTTTAAACAGATTGTTTCAAAATACACGTAGTCCACCATTTCAAAATTCCAGATTTGCAGCAAGAATTCTAGATTTGTGGTCCCCTTTGTTCCTTCTGTGACTTTCGTCAGGAATAAACCTCCTCTGATTTGCAATAAGTGACTTTACGGAAGCGAGACACACGGTTCAAGTGCAAGGTGCCCGAATGTAATATGTCATCAAAGGCTATGTTTTTGGAAGGCAAAAGCTCTACCTTGGATCTTCAGAGGTGTCAAAAGGTATTCACGTGCGAGGTTCCATCACATATTCTGTTGTAGAGCCAAAGTGTCAAATTCTCAGTCTGGACGGGATTCATTTGTATTAAAGGGGGGTGATGGGGGTCATCTGCGCCAGAGCCAGTCAAACATCTGAGACGGCGGATCACACAAACTTCCGGGCACCTTTGACCTCATATTGACGTCATGTTTTGTTGAACACTTTTACATGAGGCAAAATAGATAGAGCTGTACAACCAGTTTCCGTTACCGAAGTACCATCTAATACTATGTTGTTGCGAGATAGAGGTCTGGCACTAGAGGAATAAAATGTCTGAATGACTGGCAAGCTCTTGTTCTACTTTTATGTTTTACTGAATAAATCCTTTGGGGATAAAGCTGGCATGTGAAGTGGATCTACGACGTGCAAACGCCTCTGCTGTCAAAACCAATTTCCTACAGGTAATACAGGTTTGTCTCAGGTCAGACAAATCGAACACACTTTCTAGCCACAGAACGGTTGGGGACAAAACAACAAGTAATAGGCGACGTGTCTCCATTTCGAAATACCGAATGACCTTGCTGTGCATAAAGACATAAAAGGAACATCGTCTCTCATCGTCCAAACGATAAGCGGGCAGAGGGGTTCACCAAGCTTTGAATAATGACGAAAGAAGACTGTTGGATGCTGTCCAACAGAATATGTGACCGTCCAGAAATAATAGGCCAAGCTCCCCCATCTTTCCAACACACAAGCTAAGGGGGCCCATAATTGTATTTGTGCGCCGTTCTAATGCAACGCACCGCACGCAAATCGAGACCACGTCCTTTTAAATCGATTTGGGAGGCGTGATTATTTCATTACGACAATGGGTGCATCTCTGATATCACCCACAAAGGAAAAGAAAGAAAAATGCTGAGCACACTTTGGCCGTTTTAAGCAGTTGATAATGATATGAAAATACTGCGACAATGCCAAATATCGGGAGGGTCCAATTCTGCGTTCTACTGGATGATGCCACGTTTACGTTTGCCCAGTGCCTTCTCTGTGAACTACAGAAGTAATCATGAATTGAAATTTCAAATGAAAAATAAATCGTGTGTAACTCGTTTATTCCGTACGCCTCTTTGAGTATTCATTGACCCAGATTCGATTAGTGGACCAATTGACCCTATGCCTGGTCCTTACATGAAGACAATTTCCTCACCAGGGATAGCACAAGTCCGAAAAGGAGAAATACTCATAATCGACAGGTTTACTGTGGTACCATAGAAATCTGCCGGACCAAAATTTATACCTTTTTTTACCCACATATAAGATGATGCCAATTAAGTCATTTTAGAACTTTTCCGGCAAAGGTGTTTGCATTATATACGACCAAATGTACCGTAACTATACCTTACCTGTAATGAGGAAATACTTTCAAAGTAATTTCTAAGTATTTTTCTATGATACAATTATCGTCATAGCTTTTGTAAGCAGGGGTGGTGTAGATTTGTTTCTACAAGTTATCTAATGAGGATCAGGACTACAGATAAGTACATCATCACTGGCATCATCAGTCGCTGAGTGTCGGTTTTCTTGGCGTTAGAATATTGGTGTCTATATTAGACCCACAGTCCGTTAATGTTTTGTAACATAATATAACGGTTGGCAAATGGTTGAAGACATATCGACGCTACCTTCATTTTACGTGTCGTCGACAATAGTCGGCAAGTTCTCTGCCCCCGATGACCCCATGTGCATGTACTCGTCATTACGCCGGAGTCCGCACGTGTACGGTAGTGTTTAGGATCGCCGAGCGACAATAACTCACCAGGCCAATCACACCCGCCAGACCCCAATATCCTGCAGAGTCCAGCCATTCGTTATCAGAATGGTGATTGGCTGCCTTGTAAAGGTAATCATGCACGGTCTTCTCAGGAAGCCCCAGGTTACGTTTATCACGATGTCTTTTATTTCATTTCTGGTCCTAAATTTATCTCGAGCTGGAGTAGAACCCATTTGGGGATAACAATGCACTTTAGTTCCCTACAACTTTGATTAATGTTACTGACCCATGAATACAATCTGACCTGTCTTCTGACAAACTCACTGCTGTATCTTCGAATTCGTACTAAGAAGAAATAAAAAAAAAGGTACCCACAGTGGCTTGAATAGTGAATCATTGAAGGATGAAATAATAAAAGATCAATGTGGGATTTGCAGTAGACAAGAGAACGTTGACCTAGGCGTGCACTTTATTGTATCCTGCTCGAAAACGTTCAGCTGGTTACCCATGTCCACGAAGTATGAAAAATGTGCTTCTTAAGAAAATTGTTCTTCGATACGATCTGACTTGGAGCGCCAGGGTGCACTTTTTGAATTGAATTTTGGATCAACGACAGCTAAAATCGGAGAACAGACCCCATACATCTAGATACAATAAAAAGCCTCAGCAGATTCTAGACAGTAAGATGCACCAGGTAGAATAATGATAATAAGTAAAGACGATCATTGTGCCATCCCATTGGCCACCCCTTCACGTCAAGTGCGATGGTCTCTCAAACATTTCAAATTGATCTGTCCATTCCCTTTAAGTAGTTACTATTCTCACCACTGCATCGCGTTCCCCAAGGATACATTCCTACTTAGTGTCGATCACATCTATTCACGAAGCCATGAAACTACTGGAGGCAGTGCAAACCTGGAAGATCAAACGTCGGATTGAAGCACTCGCAATTGTTACGTGATTACGGAATCATTGGTGGAGACGATTAATATATCAATTTGTAGAACGTAAGACAAGTTACGATCCTGAAAAAAGTTTACATAAATTCTTAAAATAAGATATAGAACCAACACAAACTATTTTCAGCTTATGAAGAATATAACTTCGTCAAAATATTTGTTTATCTAAATATTCACCACAATGAAATTAGGTAAGGGATAAAGTAAACAATTATGTGCAAAGAATGCAATATAAACAGTTTCATGGATTCTGTCACTATAAGATTTTTGTCGACGTACAACGTATAACGATTTTTCACCAATAGCTTACACCTGACTTACCATGACTGAAACAAGCAATGGCGGTCCACAGTTTGATCTTCACATTGAGGTGCAGGGGCCAGCTAAATAATACAGGAAGGCTCAATACCGCAGTGCTTTATTATTCAGAATAGCCATCATAGAAGAACGCATTGCATTTAGTGGCGACCTTGGCACCATAGGATTCCATAATGTAGCGGTATTCTATACCACGGAAGGCCACTAGCACTCAAAATTGATTATTTATTTGTTTATTAAATGGTTAGGCTGGTTCGTCTAATTCTAAGCACGGAATAGGTCCCTATCTAATAAACAACAGAAACATTCAGCCAAACAGGCGGTAACTGTTGGGCTTGTTGGCATAGCTAACACTGTTCCTTAAAAGTAACATTCTGCGAGAATATCAGAGTTCTATAGGATGGTTACCTAGCTGATATCATTTTCTCAGCGATATCAGCGGACAACTCGGTTGTTTCTGTCGAGACGATTGGGCCGCAGAACTGTCCTTGGTACTGAAACTCCTGTAAGTATTACATGCCATTGGAAAGTAGACTGGGCAATATGAATTTGTGATAACAATGTTGTTAATCTTTCATTTCAGCTATAATGGGAGATACAAACATTTATAGCACATGTATAACACATGTTATATTCTGTGTGAGTTCCCCCTCTTTTTGAAAAGGATGCCCTATGAGCATTTCCGAGGTATATACATAGGCTAACACCGTGTGATTTTGGAATACTAGGCGCGCGGTACATATTGTAGCATAACTCATTTGGCAAGAGGCTATTCTCAGTATTGATGGAGCGCTCCTGACCACAGCTGAACCTCCCCTTACGGACACTCGGATATTGACGGATGGGGAAATGTCTCCATTCACGGCTCACAAATTATACATACGTGATATTTATGGTCGAGCAGGAATATTGAAAGCCGCCGGGGAGAAACAATTAATGGTTGACGCAAAGACAAATGACGGTATATTTCAAATGATCGAGGTACAATTAAACCAGAATTAAGCCCACGAAGGATTGAAATCGGTTTAGAGTCGTGGATAACAAACTCGTAGGCGATTCCTTTCATGTGATCTTAATTGTCATGAGTATTTGTTTCTGCATTCTGGAATTTCAAAAATAATAACAAAAGCATATGAAGGTTTCCCTGTATACATGATGTATACATCGTATCCTTTTCAATCATGAAATAGGTAGGGTATGAAATGTAGCCATGTGGGTGTGAATAATTCACATAAGCTGGGCCCTTTACGTGACGAAACTTGACTATTGTGAGGCCTCCGGCTAGCTTCTGAATGCCGACTGATTATTAATAGCGCACACTTCTCCTGAGTAGAGCTTCTCGCCCGTCCCACAGACGCCCTGGAGGGGTTTTCCTTAATCGACTTTGTCGTTGAAATATCTTCTTTGTAATATTTTTTCACTGTTCAATCTTACGAGTCACCGATTCAGCGACTCTCACGAGACCTCACCATATAACGTGACACCAATGCTTTCTACCTCTGGTTACGTCAGAGCTACATCACTGCATTACTATGTTACCTTCATGGATGGGTTAAAATGAAGTATAATAAGGAATCTACTTCACCTAATCAAAAACTGATTACCTCGTCATTAACATATGCTGGTGATTTTCCATCTCCCTAGAGTTTCCAGGATCCTAGTGTTCATTCATGGGAGACACATGTCGAAGATTAATAAAAAATGTATGTAATTAATTGCTTCAATGTACAATATATACTTCATGATCTTAATTATGTATAGGGTCATGGAATTGAATCCTGGCCTTTATATTGAACCTGAACGATTTTATTTCATCATTTACACATTACTGTTAAGTCTATTTATTTCTTAGTTTGTTCTTGAAACAACTGTTATTTGAGAATGTGTAGCCCCAGACACCCCGCCAGTCTCCATACTAGATACGAGCAACATGACTTCCAGAAGGACATCGTTTGCAGCGAGCACTGTGTGGGCGGTTTATCATTTTCAAATCTTTCCTGGCTTCATTAGAGGCCTCTATTATTCGGAAACGCCAGTGAGACCCAACCGTCTATAATCACATCTAGATCTTCAAATGGCAAACCCCTTAGGGTACCGGAGGAGAAATTCGCGATGATCAAACGGCGATTATCAGCTCCAGCCCTGCCTAATATACACAAGCTGCATTTGATTTACGTTTCGCTATGATAGTGACTGGGAACCAATCCCACATTATAACTGACATAATGGTCGAATAAATTGAAATGCTTCGGTCGATGAGAACAGATGACGTGCTTAAAACCTTCCACTCGTTCCGGAACATTCCTGCCTTGCAGATTTATACATCTATATAGTCGTTATCCATATTCTTTCAAATCTTCCCTTTGTTTCATTGTTTATGTAAATCCACATGAGGTATAGATGCTCCAGTCACATCCAAGCATTACGCAAGGATGACGAATTGTAATGGTCACACGACACGTAGATTGGATTATGCTGGTAAACGTTGGACTATAATCCCATTTACGCATGTTGGAATGACCTTCGTGAGATGATCCATGACAAATTCGTCCGGTAATAAGCAAATGACATCGCAGGGGGAACCTTTAGATAGAGGTAGGTATGAGACATATATGTCTGCATATCTGATTGCATTACGGCATTTTACTACCGAGAATTTAAGCTTTGTGCATGCCTAACTCCAGCACAGTACATGAATACGGAGAGGTTCTCAAAGCAGCTGACAGGGAGTCCCGATGTTATGCTCCCTGTTAGCCAAGCCATGGCTTCTGCCCCAGATAGCCTCAATTACTGCTGCCAGATAAGTACCCATAACAGGCTGTTGGGTGTTTGTAGCGTATGGCTGAGAGTAAAACGAGCTGTAATCGTCTCCCTGTGCATCCATGCAACAGCGCACAATTCCTTACCAATCACCGCGGCTGCCGTAAATGAGGAACAGTTCAAATAAAAGCAACGGTGTAGCTGGTGGAGTCGGACAGGCTTGTTACGGGCCCCTAAAGGGAAAGCCCCCATCAGTCGGATTCAAGTTCACCATCATTCCTCGGCCTCCGCAGCCGCTCAACCATCACATGATACGTGTGCATGCTTAGGAATGCAGTGAGGGGGAATTGGCATTATAAGTACGCTTTCTGAGTTGAAATAAGCTCAAATGCAAAATAAAATGATATCAAACTATGTGTTGTACCGTAGTTCACAAATATTTTTTCCAAGATACAAATGTACCATTAAGTGCTGGGAATTAAGATTATCTCCTGGTTGCTAGACATTTCCTACATTTTCCTACTTCAGCAGAATAAAGCCGAGTTACAACAGATGTACACGAAATGTCATTCATTCTAAAACAACTTTATAAACATCATCACTCTTGTCATTTTTCAGACCTGCAATTGTTGAGAACAACCATTTGCTAGAGTCGCCACTATGGGACCAGACGTGACCGGATTGACGTAAGTACCACAGTGGAATGAAGCATCCACAACTTCAGAACCAGGGAAAGACCCCGTGCTGCTACACATAAACTTCAACATAAAAAGGATTGCTGATATGACATGAACTTTGGCATGTATCGTCCAATTTGTGTATTTCGTGTTCACTATATTCGGTATTACTATTTATAGCATTCAGACGAAGACGTTCAATACCTGCATAATTTCTTGCTATAAGTCAATTATTTCACTCATCAACGTATACGTTCACAGTTATGTTTATGTTGACATGGAATAAGATCTGTATGTAGCGGCGTTTTGTCGACCTAGAATGGTGTGATCAATAGATATAACTTATATCTATTAATCTTAGTGGTCTAGATACTCACCCAGCACATTGCCGACTGCGGTATTTTCTGTGATGTTCTGTCTGATAATGGCGAGAGCTAGCAGTGAAAGATGAAGGACGATTTACAATACAATACGATGTAATTTGCAGGTACCTACACTGAAGCAATGGGGTACCGTTACATACTGAAATGCATTTGATATGACCCATCACAACTCGTGAGGGCCAAAGGAATACATGTTATGTGTATTCAACTCCGATACACATATTTAATGACGTGGTACATGGTATATATTCAGAAGAAATGCACACACAACCCTTGTGATGCATGATACTCTCTTGATCAACATAAAAAGGTAACTGTACCTTTTTTCACAAACGAAATATGGAAAGGCAGGCTTGATGTTCATGTGTATCAGATCAGTATTCTATTAGTCAACTTTAAGCTTTTAACTTTGAGCTGGATGATATGACATGGAGAAAAACGGTTTCTTTGTAAGGTTATGATCTTTCTGTTTCTTTAATATATATATATATATACAAAGAGGACATCCTGAGTAATGCCTATCAAGGGGTATGAAGATAATTTTGAGACGACCAGTGCTAGTCTTGTATATAAAAGAAGGGCCCCGTAGATTCCTGATGATGTATAGCTGAATGTCGTGACTTCTTCCAGTAAAGGAACTACATTCACGGATTCACGTCTTTCTTAATTCTATAGTATATGAAACTCCAATTAGATCCATGTTTAAGTTTCAATTCCATATCAGCTAAGACAGTGCTTCTAAAGAAATGCCCCCTCATTTCTGGAGGCAAGGAAGTCCCGGCCGCTGAATGCACCACATAGCTAGGTTTCCAACTTCACCACAGCCCTGGTTGCAACAGCCGAATCACCCACATGATCCCACATGGCAAAGGAAGGCTCAACACGTCTCCAGTTTCTACTCATGCTTTAAAAGGGCGGAAAGCCACTGGAGGAACTTGATGACAGTTTATACCACCCTCGTGGGCCTATTCTAAAGTATGCAAATGTCGCATACTTTAGCTGCACCTTATCTGAGCAAAAACACTGGGCGTGGTTTAGAGAAGGGCGACCGAATCATCCATAACAGTATCCCGACAACGGACAGCCCCTCTCCCCGATGAACAGGGCAGACAGGGGGAAAGTAATGAAATCGCTCTTCAGCCAAATGCAGAGTGACAACCACCCCTCTATTTCATGGTCCCGAATAGCAGACTCCACAACACCGGACGGTAGCTACGAAACAAAGACCGCATCAAAGTGCCAAAATGCAAGACAGAAAGACAAAAAATATAGTTTCTGTATCAGGCAATACGCCTTTTAACAACATTGACTCAACCATTTTAATCTATACGTTCGCTAAATCACAGACGATTTCAAAGATAATTGTATACGATGTGTTTTATATGTTCTGGAATTGTACATGTATATTGTTTTGAAATTTCAGTCAGCTTTTGGCTGTGAGGCAAATAATTCTGAAAAACTAATTCATTACCACGTGGGTGTTTGCTGCTTTTTGTTCTACAATATTTGAAAAACATTTGTACAATCTAACTAAAATAAGTAACTTTGTGAACAATGTCTAACATCTGTTTGACTTTTAGATATTTTCTGTAAACATTTCTAACATGGAATACATAATTTGTATTAGTGTCTAAACTGTTTCAACCATGGGGCAACATAGATACACCATTGGTTCTAACATGTTCTAACATTCGGTACATGGATCAGTAGGCTGGGAGGATAGCAATCAGCGCATCCCTGCAAAGTATGTCTGGGTGCCATACATAGACGCGTCACCCCCAAGAAGCCACCAGTGCCCAGCTGTGAGACTTAAAAATATACAGAAGCAGACAATACCACCTACTATTATGGGGGAAAACAACCTAAACCTACAATTTAGAAAATGATGCAAATTGTTAGAGCATGCATGTTCTAACAGTGAAAGAAACACAATAGATGTTTGAAAATTGTTTCAAATGAAGATATAGTTGCGCAGTTAATTTCAAAATGTTTCCGACATATACTGAAGCATGTTTAAACTTTAATTTTCAATTGCTTGAACAACTTATAACTGTTGTAATAAAAATACCATCTTATCTGAAATAGTGAAAACGTATCAAAATACTATCTGAAAACCCTCTCGTGACTTGGAATCGACTCTATATGGGGCTATTGCTGTTTTGAGTTATTTTGAGATCTTTGTTTGATATATTACTCCTGAAGTGTTGAGTTGTTTGTTTGATATATTACCCATGAACCCATTACCCATATAATGTTCGATGATTATTAGTTTGTGTATATTACTGTGTTTAAGCTCAATTATTTTCTGTTGCATCCTGCTTTGCTATGATTTTGTAGATGGGTCCCTTGGATATCAGAAATCAGTAACTGAAACTGAAAAGACTACCCTGTAACGTTACTGTCATTAGTACAAAAAATAAATGAAATCATCAAAGGCTGAAGACTCTGGGGCCGCATTTTCTACTACTGTTGTTGAATACCTTTGTGCCAGGGTTCAACAATTTTGATTAATATGTTCATAAGAGAGTGGACAATATTTGACAGAAGAGTGTGTTTGAAGCAGACGTTGAACACCCCCTCCTGTAGTTTAGTAACTGACAGACGACACCTCCCCGCTACTGCTCTGGAGGACATGCCCGCCCTATGGGATGTCGGGCAAACCCACGCGATGAGCAGTTGTTGGGGAGACGTGGTGTGCATGGGAACCGTCTCTGCAGACTACATGCTGCCAGATTGCCGTCACACTGCGTTTGCCCCCTCCCACCACAGTAAAGGATTCTATGAAGGATGTTTGCACCCACATTTCTGCACATGAAGGGGAAAATCATTGCTTATAAGACATTTATTCTAGCGTGTATAAAATTTCAGGTACTTACGTTATTATCCATATCTATAGAGTGTAATTATGATTGTTACAATTTAGACGAGCATATTCAATTCATGCGGAATTTGTTGATGCTAGACAATATTTACCCATACGCGCTTTTTTAGTGGTGCTACGACGAGAATACACCACTGGAGGAGATGGGGATCGATAATTTTTCATTTTCTCGCCAGTGTTGCCTTCAAGCTCCCTGCATATCTCGTTCACCATATTTGTTGGAAGTCTTTATGCTTTCCCTTTACCACTTGACTCGACTGGATGTAAGTTTGAAGCATTAAGCAGACAACACGACGACAGAATTTCACAGATGCAACAGGAATGGTAGGCAGGCACGGAAAATGATGAGGCGGCATTTCGATTGACCTGCCACAGGAGAAACTAGACTCCATCATGATGTATTTCATGCTATGTTGGCTCGCTTGACAGTACATATTACGATTCCTATTTTTACAATGCAATTTCAGAAGGACAAATCTCATAGCGTAGAGGTGATGATAGTACAAAATGTCGGTTGAGCAAAAACATGTATTTCTCTAGTTCTGCTTGTTGATGCAAGTTCCATACCCTAACAATGTCCTTCGCCTTTAACTCTTTAATTCCCAAGACTTAGAACCTAACCCCGAACTACCTTTATGCCTTGTATCGTGATCTGCAACAGATTTTTGTACATTGTTGAATGTTGAGTCTATGTACATATTTCAGATGTATGTGTTCGACTAGCGTTCATAGTAGTGTCTCATTACTTATTCTTCTTACTTATTGGGTATTTGAGCAGTTTTTTTTTTTTTTAAATCAGCACAGATCAAGACTAGAAAGGCTTTGTGTTAGGATGAAACCTCCACACTTGCGCCTCCACACTTAGCCTCCAGGCTAAGGGCATCTGCAAATCTGGTTATCTGTGACAGATTCAAGCAGCACTGGGGTGAGAATTCAGTAACACATATGGGGTGCAAGTCTGCTATTGGAGATGGCGTAGTTTCCATGACGTGAAAATAGTTGTCATATTCTTATACTCCTAGTAAAAGCTTATTTCATCTTTTCAATCAATTAGTCCATCAATCAACCAGTCAATCAATCGAACAGTAAATCAATCAATTCATAAATATGGTCACGTCATGTATCTATCACCCATTGCCATCATAGTGCCAATTCCGAGACCCAAGAAGTCATCGTGGCTCGATGTGCCTTCCAATTCCCAGGACGGTACGAGTTTGTTCGCAGGTGCTGGTCTCCATGCTCAAACCTACTAATCAGAGAGGGCGGACATCAAAATCTGCCTCTCAACATCAAAGGACAAGTCAGGAGCGAGAAGCCATCAGGGGCTCGGCACATATGTATATACATGAGACGCTACACGCAGCAGATTTATTTGCGCCATCAAACCTTGATTCCTTTCCGAGAAAGTACTGAGGGTAAGCTTTAGAGATAAAACGTTTTCTGGATGGAAACTAATGGGGGACCTGTCGGACAGCGCACTGGAATCTGTGGAATGGAAGGGAGAGGCGGCATGTTGTCGTCACGGCCAGATCAACTCAGGGAGTTGTTTGAAAGAAGGGAAATTCTTTTCTATAGCCGCATCAAAAGTTTACAACGATGGCCATGCATCCATACAAATCTAATAAGATACGCACGATGTAATTTGCAAAAACGTATTAAGCACTATAGGAGATGTAAACGATTTTGAAAATGGAAATCAAACGCCTTATACGCAAACCGGCCTACTGCTGCGTTGGGAGAAGATGTTGTCCTGGTGTTTCTGCCAACGATACTTTGACTTTAAATTAGTTGTCTTTGATATCCCGCCGGTCAGGTTTTGTCACCTGACTCAGGCAGCAGGTTGGATAAAATGTGTCTTTTTATAAAATGAAATAAGTGCCTTTTTGCATAGTTCTCACAACTTCTCAGTGCACGTTGCATGAAACTCGGACGAATGCTTAGACACCCCTGTGGTCCATGACTTAAAATCAAACAGGAACAACTCATTTGTCAACTTCCGACATTTAAAACCGTTTTTATCCTGACTTCAAACCAACAAACCAACCAACCAACCAACCCATAATTCACTACTGGTGGTGATCATGAATGCATAAACTCTTTCGTTGAGGCAATGAAAAATCAAGTCTTAAGCTATATACAGTAGATTGGGTTGACTATACCTGTTTGAAATGCACTGTTGCTCGTCCTTCTCATTTTAGAGATTTACTTGGATCAAACTTGATACAATTAATTGTAGTCTGCATTAAAACGAAACATACACAGAGCGCTTCCACACAAAAGCCACAATTAGTAGCAATGTTGTCTCCATGGATAATTGCTAGAAATATGTGTTCATATCATTGTTTTATAGGTTTCCGGCAGAATGATGATGTTAATATTTCTCCAATGACCCAACACGTAGTTAAATTCTAGTGGAAAACGCTCAGGTTTGTTCCGTAGAATATTCCTCCAGGAAAGGATGCCAAACCCGCCGATGTGTGATGTATCGGAGTAACAGGATGTTTGAATGTTGCAGAATTGACTTTGTGAGCGGCTGTGGCCTCAGATGACACCCGTGTATCTTTCCGTTCTGCGTGCATACTAACCCTTCCCTCATCTCGTCTATCTCACATTGATCTAATGCAGACCTCAACAGTGCGGTTATTAGTGCATTCATGCATAGTGAATGGCAACATTGCTCAAAGAAAGCTGTATGTATATATACAAATATAAATAATGCAACAAATCTCATCTGGGTAACATTCTGGAAGGACCTATCCAATGGAAGTTATGGGAATATGCCACAAACGCATGTCTGGGGAAGCAGTAGCCAGAGCTTGTCTTTTCCAGCAGGAATACCTAACAACAAATGTAATGTACTATCCTATACGGGCGCCTGGCTGGAACTGATTACATGTGAAAGCGTACACTGCTTTGTGTTCAAGGGATGTTATCTATGCCGACGCAGTTTGCAGGGGAATAGGGCAATCAGAGATAGCAGACTTCACACAAGGCGGTTAGAGATGCTCTACGCAGTATTGTCACGAAAGTAGTTTAAAAGTACAAACAGACATGCGGACAAGTAAAAATTCTCTCCCTGTCTGAGGGTGAAGTAATAATAGACATCGTCCTGACACTGTCTTACCCCGTAACTGTAGACTAATTATCAGTCCTTTAACGGAACATTGTGTAGATATCGCATATCGTTTTAAGGCCAATTCACTTGTTCGTTGACAGCAACCAATGAAAACATGAATTGATCCATGTGTCCGACATTATCACAATTATAGTAACCTAGTGGGCCATCAGGGTATGCTGTAAACATCTTTAAAGGTTCACAGATAATGTCATTATCAGGTGGCTGTAATTACATACTCAAATTTGCAGCTGCCTGGCCGCTTCTAGGTTTAACCATCCAACATGGAGGACAGTACTTACGTCATAATCACGTGTGTGCAAACACCCTATCGGTAGGTCCATACTAATTCCAAGTAACATTCCATCCGCGATTTCAAGGAAAGAGTGCAAGCAGAACGATTCACCTAACCATGACTCTCATCGCTTAAAGTTTTCGTTCTTCCCGAGTTCACAACGACTCGAATATCAGTTTCCAGTGTGTAAAACAGAGGCATCCGCTGATGGCATATCTGCCTGTCCCAAACTGACACAATCTTTATTGAATAACGTACCCGCATCATGCAGTCTATATTTTCCGGGCGAGCCTGCTTGTACTGTTATGAAGTTACAATTAAAGCACTTGTCATGAGATCACTAAAGATAAACCCACTCTTTTCTCTTTATGTTACAAGACTATTGATAAACAACAAACAGATGAACACATCTTTACAGCCTTAGTTAAGCGGATTCAGATAGAATTTCAAAAAGGGGCTGAACACAAAAAGTATAGATCTCAAGCAGCTAAATTTTTGCATCCAGAAACAAAAGAGGGCCGGAGAAAAAAAGCCTTTTACCTCTGCCTAAATGGATCCCTGACGGCTAGTCGATGGGATTGTACAAATCGATGCCTATGCTAAAAACCAACACCTCTTCTGCATTCCGTTCTTGTCTTGCCCTAAAATGTCACGTACACTATATCGCAAGGCATTCCTGGTTTCTGAAATTCAAATAAGAAACCTTTTGTGCCCACGCGTTTACGAGTAAATGTCACGGCACAGGATGAAAAGAAACTGATCGAAAGTCCCGGTGAGCATATGTACATAAAAATTTTACAGCTTGTTCTTAATACAGGGGGCTGTGCAATGAAAATTGCTAGATTGCTCTTAGTAATTTGGCTTTCAGTGTTAACTGAATTATAGACCGTTATGGAATATTTAACAAAGCTGAGTGATGAATACGTTCTTTCATCTGATCCGACGAGAAGTGGCGACGACAAATGTGTAATGAGCACATTAGTGGGGACGTTTACAACCTCTACACTTCATGGAGGAGATGTTTTCTGCCACGCTTTCACTTCATTGTCGATAGATTTGTGATCACAAGGAAGCAATTTAGATATGAACATTTATTTTTGTCAGGATCATACATGCACGTACATTTGGTCACCGAGAAATTACGGCCACATTGTATTGAAGGTCCTGCAATTTATAAATAATGAAGATGTGGAAATCGCCAAGGAAGGAGAGGAGCCAACGGGGCCACATTTGGCAAACAGGGGGTCAACACCGCTTCGATTTTCTGACTTCTAGAGCGGGTTTCTGTCTGAATTTGTGGCCAATCTGCCCGCTGGATTGAGGATTATGACCACTCGATAAAGTGCGCGGACGCGAGCGTGCACGGAAGAATGAGCATTAGCTCATCAGAGATGGACAAGTACCCAGCCCCGGCAGTACAGCCGGGAGGGAGGCAACATTGCCGGAATCCCAATGCAAGTTTTACTGGCGCCCCGGGCCTGAGTGTGCAGATAATTGTATCATCGCTGGCAGCTGAGAAAAGATGCCTATCCTGTACTTAAGTGATATTTCTAATTTAAAAAGTTAGACTTTACGGAGGATTATCACCTTAGGGAACACGTCGATAGCGTAATAGCCTTTTTGATGCTAGGAGCTCATTTTAGTGCTTTAGAACGTGGAATAATATAAAATACCTTAGAATATTGATGTAAGAATTCCATTTCACAGAACGTAGTAATATTTCTTAATGCTGGTAACTCCTTTTAGTGCTTTAGATACAACGCGGAATAAAAACTCTTAAAATATCGATGTAAAAATTCTATTGCAGCAGAATTGATGTGTTGTGTGTTGTGGATCACAGTGAAAAATCAGAAAGACACACTTTTGTCAGGTGAACAAAAAGTAATGTTCCGCTACGTTAAATTGGAAATGCGTTGATTTTTCATAGAACCATTCAAGTCTATCCGTTTTATTATTCAGCGCCTAGAACATCATCACACCATTTGCACACCTGCTCAGATAAATCAATTAAGCGAGACGCAACTGGATTTACCTGTAGGAGATAAAGTGGTCCATATATCCACGCCAAGTTAAATTAGCGTGCTTTAGTTGATATGTGTACGGATCTGTCATGTCCCGGGTGTTATTAGTACTACACAGAGGTCGTTTTATATGTTTCATTCAGATGATAAAAATAACTCTGATCAAGACTTGGCGTGCATTGACACCTTTACCTGGATTCGCGCCTCTTTTCTGTAAGGAAGATATTGTGGAGCTCTGCCAACGCTCGTGATTATATCACGGACGGGTGAATTCTTCTTCGTGGTCATCAAGAAGAAAAAAAGAAGACTTGGTCTGATGTACCGTTTGTGAAGTAACGGTTCAAAGGACTAGCGTTTTCCCCTGTGCACTGCGCGCTGGATTTGACTTGCCGAGTATGTACAGCATCTTGGATGTTTGGCTGGGAGTCGACATTTCTGGCTCAGTGAAGCAGACAGCTTCTGTATGCAAGTCCTGTCTTCCCCAAGAATCATTCTCTCCGCAGTCTTAGGGGCCTCGCATTGGGGCATTTCCGCACTCGAGTCGTGTTGTACATACATACATACAGGGTTAGGGAGGAAAATGTGAGATTATAGCGCTGCAGTGACGGAAACTAGACGAGAAAGTCTCTCCTTGTTTCCGCCACCGCAGCTGAATAAAGGTCGACAACAGTATCTCACCCATGTCGCCCATCCATGTTATGGCGTGTACGCAATATGGCTTTCGACAGAATAGGATGCTTCTTTGAGTGATTGATAAAACGTTAACGTTGAGCCAACCGGCCTACTTCCCAAATCGACTTGGCATGCACGTACTGCGATGTATTCGCACATTCACAAGTTGATCTTTGCAGTTTTAGCAGAATGTAAATGCTTGTGCGGAAGTTGTCATAGGGGGGGGGATAATACATACTTCTACATGTCCATAATTGGAAACCAGTAAAGATCAATTGAGATTGATGATACAGCAGGACAACGAAATGAAAGGGAAGATTACGTTAAACAGCTTTGTCCTGAAACAGGTCAGTATGAAAATGGTTTGCCACCAATCATAAAATGACATAGTCGCTGTAGTAAAAGTTGAAGATGCACAACTCTGGTTGCCACTTTGAAGTACTAGGTGCTTACTAAATCTTCTAAGGGATTCCTTATTCCTAGCTGTATTGCTTAGAGCGGGGCACGCCTCTTAGTATCTTGATAAGCAATCTATGTACTGATGTATCCTGCCATGCATGAACATTATCGTTAGTGACAAATGTTCTATTATAGAACACTGATGAGGTTCTTCTCCATAGCTAACAGCTAGGGGTGTTATTGGTTCAATAATGATCCAGAATATAAAGATATATTATGTATACCTTTACCTAGAAGATTTTCGGTACACTATGCTAGCCTGGTCCAATGATAACAATTAGAGTCACCTCTATCCCAAAGTACTTTTCATTTACTATGCCAGGGTTCCTGCCTACCCTGGCATCTCCTATTTCAATGCACAAACTTTATCTGCACCCTTCAAAACCTGTCACCAAAAGATTGGACAACCAAACCTGATCTAGATGTCTAGCGGTTCGGGAATCCTCGGCTTTGTCCGGCCAAACTCTCGTTCCTCCAACAGCTGCATATAACCATGGGCACGAGATCATCCCAGCAGGGTGGCCTCGGGAGACTTGGCTATATCCGGGTTATTTTGGCAGTACAAACGATTGAAGTTTGACACTATTACTGTCACAGGTAGGGTGATCAAAATCACTCCGCTGAGAGAACAAATTCCCGCCATAACTTTTCCTAGCCACGTGACCGGTAGCATGTCTCCATATCCTAGCGTAGTCATGGTAACTAAAATGAACCAGAATCCTTCGGGGATGCTTTTGAAGTCTGTCACAGGTGCTTTCATGAGTTTCTCCGCATAGAACATGAATGTCGAGAACATAACCACGGCGAGCATGAAGGACAAGAGGAGAAACCCTAGCTCGTCTACGCAACTTTTTATAGTCTGAGCCAAAATCCGTAGTCCCTGTGACGGTCTGCTTATTTTGAAGACCCGAAAAACGCGTAAGATTCTTAGTGTGACAAAGAGCGAGTCAAAGCCACCGTGCTCCGTTTTGGAAGACATTAAAAACAACCCGATGTAGTAGGGTAAGATTGCCACCAAGTCTACCAGTCCCATCGGACTCCTGACGAATCGGACCCTGTCTGGAGTCGAGTATAGTCTCGTCACGTACTCCACTGTAAACATCACCACGCACACTGTGTCGATGGTAAAGAAAACCTTCGGGTACCTATCTGCACAATGGAGGATCTTTGTGGTCCCAGGCAGGGCCCCACATTGAATCGTTTCTGCTATGTTGGCCAGAACTGACACTGCTATAAAGAATCCTGTGGTATAGTAACACAGGGGGGCCAAGGGGTGGCCCGACTCGTTCGAACCGTCTAGAATGCTCCACATCTTCTGCCGCAAGGTTGTGGCTTTAGTGGGCACGTTAAGTACGGGCAACAGAAGCTCCTGTAACTGTTCATGTCTTTGCTTCTTGTGCTCACTGTAGTCTTCGTAGCAGCATTCACTGATGGAAAATTCAGAAAGACCGAAGAAATTCAGTTCCGCGTCGTATGCATCTATGCACTCGCACTTAGGGTAGTGTAGCTGACCAGTCCGGTAATAATTCAAAATATACCTGAAAATCTCAGGGTCCCTGTTAAAGTGGTATTCCTTGGTGTCATCGTCGAAGTAAGCTTCTTTCTCCGTGCTTCCCAGAAAAGTGTCCGGTAATTTGTCCAGCGTGCTCTTCCATGTCTCGAAGCGGCGACCGCTCACATTAAAGACAAGTCGGACATCTCCAAGTAACCTGGGTTTTATCCTCGGTGGGGGAGCGATGCTCCGCTGAGGACTGGGCTGGGTCTTCTCCCCTAGGTCCGGGCCAAACTTGCTGAATTTCCGAAGGAAAGCGCTCAAGCTGGGACTTTTCTGTTCCTGTTCGTCAGGACTGGGCTTGGAGCTCAGCTTGGCGAGAAGGAAGGCACGACGAGGGTTGTTTTCTCGTGTTAGCGAGATGGGTCTAGGAGAGGCAAGAGCATCAGCCATGCTGTTACCGTCGCCATTATCCCCACGTCCTACGTCAGCTCGGAGGGGGGGCGCCAGGGATGTGGCCAGCGCATCCAATGTCACCACATCGCGTTCAGCCCAGGCGGAAGCACAGCTTAACAATGCAACTATTTCACTTCTGATCAATGCAACATAATTAGGTCAAGACCTCCAACGATTTTCCCTCCACTGTGTTGGAGTCAGTAGCGTCTTGAAGGAAGCGGCGCAGCCCCAATATCAGGCTCCAGCTACCCGCTGGTTCCTCAGCCGTAATTAATGTCCGCTATATCGGCAATATTGACTCTTGCTCCCCAACTTACCAACAGCCAGCTTACTTGGAGACAGGAGTGTCATAGCCCGGCAAGGCTTACCGAAGAAGATCCTTCCTCCATCACTGTCGTATAGCCGCACGGGCTGCTACATGGGTGCGCCGGCTTCCAACCACTTTCCTCGTCATTACAAATTGTAATGACTCCTGTGCAGATCGCTCATATTGACTTTTTTGGCCTGTCGCTTTCCACAGGCGCCAGGAGCCGCGTCTGCGGAGGAAAAATCCATCTGACAAAATATTTTATATCATTCAGTTGAATATTGCATTTCCCGTGTCTGACGCTGGTTCATGACATTATCCACTCTTCTGTGCTGGATCAACAAATCATGTGCACATTGTGCTGAAACTACATCACTTTCAACTGTGTTGTGTCAAGTTGCTACCTATGCAACCTTTGTCCAATTTATGATGTAGGATGTATTTCAGTCTGTATGTGCAGATGGACAATCTAGAAATGTGAACATTTCATTCTTGGTAATTGATTGTTTGATGGTTTGCATTGTACTTTTCCTGTCTCTCCTCATACGCGCGCAAGCGAATACATACACACATGTGGCCAAACGTGCGTGAGCACGCGCACACACACACACACACACACATGTACGCACACACAAACGCGCATACACACGCACACATGCGCACACACACACACACACACACACACGTGCACACACACACACACACACACACACACACACACTCATGCACAGACACGCACACACACACACACACACACACAGTGGCAGGCACAGGCGGTGAACCCATGGTGAAAGATAAAATGGTAAAACAAATTTCCTCTCTGAAGCAATAATGGATTGTCCCAACTTAACGAATCGTCAGCTGGTAAACAGCCACATTTAGTACATGGTGGATTACGGGGATCCCAGCTATTTCCTACAAATTACGCAGAAAGAAACGAATGTCAGCACACCCCAACTGTTGCCAAGGGAACAATGACAATTAGATGCTCTCAAGTTGACGTCAACAGAGCTCCTGCATGCACCAATAACAGCCGGGACCATCCAGTAATAACCGTTAGGTGAATGGTAACTCATACTGCACAGTACTCGTATACCTCACACTCTTACACATGTCTTACACATGCACTGAGGAAAATGACAGTAGGCCATAGCTGTAATATTTCACAAGGCACAAAATAACGTTGGCAAAGAAAGAGATATATGCCGAGAGTTGAACCACATTGCCCCTTTTGTAGTTCTACTGTTTGCCCAGATTTGACAGACAGAAAAAAACATAAGCACACAGCACCGAGCAGCCATCATGTCTGGACGGTAATGTCACTGAGTAATTCAACTATGCGCCAGGCAACATTTCAGTGGTCATATCAGCACTAGCGTTGGTCTGAAATATTTATGTGCATTTCAACAGTTTGGACGCCTTGTTGTCCAGTAATGCTCTTCATCTCTATATATATTCCAAGCATGTCCAACAGAAACGACTGGCTTACGATTCAACTCGCCACACTTAGGGGTCTGTTTTCTATTCACGTACTGGTATGCAGAGACGCTGGGATTCTTTAAAAGAATGTCTCCCGTTGAACTCAGGAGGCCCTGCGGTAAAAAGGACGTCTTAGTCTAAAGTGCGCAACAGAAGCTTATCGGCGCTAACAATGATTGCGCGTCGTGCTCGAACATGGACCGTTGTTGAATAATTCAGGACATTCCGGGCAAACCTGTTTAGCGTTGGTTAGGAGGGCGGGAGATGTTGTGCGGTAATGATTCCAGGCAACACGTGATGGAGGGTTACGGGTACAGGGTTTCTAAGTTAATGGAACGTAGCACAGAAATAACGACATGTCAATCACGCCGCACATAGGGAATTTTGAAATAGGCTGCAGGACAACATTGTACGCGCATGGTTTGGGGAAGGCGCTTCAAGACATGTCAAAACCGCCTTGGTTTGGGGTTGGTCTATGTATCTTATAGCTATTGGAAAATTAAAAAAAAACATTCGTCTTTCTACTGACTATTGTACAAAAACATGAAGAACAACGCTGATTGAAACATTACATCTTTTACAAAGGCATTTGTATGGAGCTTCACAAGTACAACAACCTGCACTCTACTTCAGCACCAAGGACAGGGTATGAAATGCCAGCTGACGGGACAAGAATTTCACGCAACGCTTGTATTTATTTGTACGCCCGCGTTACTGTGATTTCACGCAAGCTGTCTTAAACCATCACACAAACAGCTCACTTCAATAAAATGTTGTTTTTCGTTCATTGATGTGTTTGAATCCGTTGTACGGAGTAATGGCACTAACATGACTATGAGGTAGGTACTGTCCGCCATGGCCCATGTTGAATGGTTAAAATGGAAGCTTCTTGGCGACATTTAAGTAACGTATGTACCTATAACCACGTGCTGACCGCATATAAAACATGCAACTTAATGTTGAGTGAATGAGTACTAGTTGTGCCCATTTAATATTCACAGCATATCTACAGCATATCTTAAAGTGCTTCTGGGTTCCTTTGATCCAACCACTTCTGCGTTTCAACTTAAAGCTTACAGCAGGATCAACTGACTGCTCTTATGTAGTTGGACATAGCTGTGTGAAATCAAGGCCATGTTAGGCTGTATCTTTCTTACGTCTGTGGTGGTTATATTTCAGTGCAAGACGGGAGATGAGTCTTTGTGGTGTCCTACATTTGCAGTTAAAAGCTATTCTGTAGTACAGTAGAAATACATTGAAAATACATCTTTGCAACGGAGAGGTCACCACACACAAAAAAAAAAAAACTGTCATGTTTCAAGACTTACACTATTCTTAAATATGTTTCAATGGGAATCCTGTATGGTCTGTTTGGAAATATAAGACCAGTCTGACTTTTATTGATTGAATGAACTAACAAGTCACAACACACATTCGACGTGTACCTATTATATTGGCAATTTTCATATGCTTATAAATTCTTGCATTCGTGTAAATATACGTACAGTAGAAAGAAAAATATCCCATTTGCTTAAAGACATTTTCTTGTCAAGGAGGTCTTCATTTACTGACTATACTGACTCTGTTCTCATACAGCATATTAAAGTTAATACAAACTGAAGGGCACACTAAGCTAGAGGTCCTGTGTTTGAGGAGAGCCACATCATACTTATAGATAGAACTATTGGAAGTAGTGGTCTGTCCTGGTGTGCAAGGATCAAACCTAGCAGTCATGTCTTATGTAGCTTGTACCAAACAAGTGTGGTAATATTGTATCTGCAATACAAATTCCTGGAGAGGTAAATCAGATGCAATGACATGTAGTACACTGTTACTTAATATTAAATCTTAGCAAATTGTATACAAGGTATGTGTAATACACTCAGGTGTTGCTCAACACACTTTATGTAACAGTAGCTCCTGCAGTCCAACAGGCTTAACTACCATCTCAGGAGCTACCTGAGCTTCTCAAGTAACTCATTCATGTATCAATTCTGGTATCTATATACAGGTTACACTTGTCTTCAGACTCACTCTCAGTCACTGATGAAAGATAGTGGATGCTATCTGAAACGTCTGAGAATGTATCCAGTTGCTCGATTATGCTTACTTTGATGGAAGGGAAACATATTGTTTTTGCTGCATTTCTTTCCCCTCTTCTTCCACTTCAAACAAATAAAGTCAAACCATGGTTACTGGTAAAGTAGCAGACACCCCGTGGTGTTTGAATACATAATGTAGCAAGTGGCAGGACAAAGCTGTAGAGTGTGTGTGTGTGTGTGTGTGTGTGTGTGTGTGTGTGTGGTTGTGTGTGTGTGTGTGTGTGTGTGTGTGTAGGAGTGTGTTCAAGAATAAACAGAGCAGTAGTTTGTTGGGCTCGACCAAATCATTATACATTTGGTCACTAATGTTACCTGTCTTGTGTATTTTGCATTACATACCTGGATGTCCAACCTTCATTGATGTTAATTGATACTAGAGAACTCAGGGTTGCTGCATTTTCCTGCCCTCTGACCATCTGTCAATCATCATCTTAAATCTAGCAGCCTATTGGCTTGTTGGTTAAGCAGCCAATTGACGTGGCAGACAGAGTATATTGGTGATAGGGATTTCTATAATGAAGGGCCCCAACCCAATTAACTGTGGCATGCAAACCTCCATTAACTTTTACAATGTACAAATTCCAAAGCATGTGGAATCAATGATCTGTGTAGATGAACCCTCTTGAGGGTTTGTCAAGCTTCCGTTCTTTTACTATGCACAGTGTCTGGTTATAGCCATGTTCTGATTGTATACAAGGTTGTGAGTTTTTTTTTTTTAAATTGGACCTCATCATGCAATCAGAAGACTGCACGTAGTTGAAAAAAATTGTCGGGGTCAGCAACAAAGGCTAGGTCTCTATAGAGTACAAGTGATGGACTTTTGTCTTGTTTGTAATTTTCAATTAATAAAGTACAGATTGTTGCCATGTCACCACCAACAGCAATACTAAGATGAGATGCGGTCTCTTCCATCCAGTGTGAGAGGCTCATACTCCTAAGTCTCATTTTAAGTACAAGCCAGTCTGGTCTTATGTAGCTTGTGACAAACTGACAAACAAACTAACATACTTCAGGTATATCTCTACACAATATGAATACATATCTTTTACCGTCATGTAGACTAGCAAGATATATCCATTCTGTTATACAATAAGGCCATTTATCGCATGGACTCTCCACACATACAGACATGTACAGAAGAATACAGTGATTACTTGATAGGTACTCTGGAGTTGTACACTTTGGTCCCGTCTGGAAGTGTTGAAGCACGGGCAAACTTAGTCAGAAGGGAGCCCACTGTCTGTTTTTTCTCACACAGATCCCTGGACATAAAATACAGGGAAAAAATGGAATGGAAAATGAAGACGGCAACAAGTGTGGTCAATACCCGTCGTAGATAACTGACATATATTCAGGTTCTGTTTATTTGTAATTTATCAAATATGCAAATAAGGTTTTGATTAAGATTATGTGTTGGTTAATCACTTCCTGTCAATCTACAGTGACTTCCATATCATAAATTTGAAAAGAGAGATAAAAACAGATCAGTTGCCTTTTCCATTCACTCCATAACCTAGACTATCATGTCAGGTTAACAACAAATTTCTGAACTCTAACTCCTAACTCTTACCTGTGCAGCAAGTCTGACCTTTGTGGTTATCTTCTTACTCACTTCCTGCCACTCTATTCTATTCATTCAAACAACTGACATGCCACAGACAAATACTTTGTACACTGAGTCAATTAGCTAAAAATAACTACATTGACATGCAACACCTATTACTTGTTTATACAGTGTTGGCCAGAACGAGGAGAAAGCTACCAAATGGCATGGAGAGTCAAGGAAAATGAGTTGCAAACCTTATGTAAGGGGTGATGTCTTCCAACGTCCACTTCTCACGAGTACGGAACAACCTGTTGAACCTACAGAAATAGTAGTGAGTAATACACCTGGGTATGGGTTATCATGAAATCTGTATTAATGCTTGTGTACTTTCAACATTATCAAACTACTATACATGTATCAAAAACATGTTGGAAGAAGTCAATACATTTTTGCTTTCCTTCCAATAATATGTCTGAGTCTCATTTGTTTTGAACCACAAGAAAGATTCTGTTAACTGATAAAATATACTAACATGAAGTATATATATATATATGAGTACATTCAAAACTGCCCAAGAATACCACTCAGATAAAATCTGGTCCATCTAGACAGATGATCACTGTAGACAGAGTGTCAATGGGTAGATATCAGCAAAAAGTGGTCACACTGGCTGAGTGGTCTTAATGTAAAGGGTTGTCACTAGTAGAGACATGACTGTACCCAACATTTACCTGTCTGATGCATCCTCCGGCAATTCTGTCACTGGGAAATGTGAGATCACCTGTGGGTGGCTCTTCTTATCAATCAGTGCTACTCCCTGTGGAGAAAGGTTCTAACTGTCAATAACAATAAAAAGTGAAAGGAATAAATTAAAAGGAAGATACTGTGCCAAACAGCAAAAAATGTTAGCACCAACTTGACACAAAACCTATCTATGCACTAATAAAATCATGATCACATGATTCACATCAAATTCCTTTCATGTCATTTTCATCTAGATATATAAAAGATTATCAGATTATAAAAAAACAGGGTCCCAAAATCAATTATTGAATGCCAAACGAACAAACTTAAAGATGTAAAAGTCCAATGAAATTTTTTTTCTTCAATTCTAGGCTTCCTTCATTACTACTAACAGATTTAATTTTGTTCATCTAAACCTGTGATAAATGAATATGCCCCAGAAATGCACAGATTGTATAAACACCTCGGGCATGTTAAAGAACCATGCTTATCGAAAAGAGTAGGGGTAAATCCCAGCGTGACTGGATACAGTCTGTATCATGCAGCTAGTATATATCACCTGCACAAAACTGGAACATTGTGACGGGCTAAAGGCGATTTACCAGTGTCTACCATGTTGTCCACCCACCTCTAACTGTTCAAGGTTAGTTGTCATGCCAACAGGAACACTCTCCTTCCATGTCTGTAGGAACTCGGCCAGGTTGAATTTCCCCACCCCCTTCAGGAGGTACTCCGCAAAGTAACGACAAACCTTGTCCTCGCCCAGCACATGGACCTGTTCCGAACCTGTTGGTCAATTTGGCAATAAAACAAAATAGGCCACATTACATAGGTATTCTAACTTCATCTTGAAGAACAAATGCAATAAGTGTCTAAATGATGCACATTTATTTACAATGAGTTTTTTTGGATAATACATCCATTAAAATGATTACTATAGTATGGTACAGTAATGAAATCCTACTCTATTTCCTGTCATGCAATAATGAGTTCATAATCAACAACTACAAAGCTATATGTGATGATAATGCATTAGTAGGGTTCATCTAACAGATGATATAGGCTTCATCACTCACCTCCTTCAACTTCCATCATATTAAAATGATTGCTATAGTATGGTACAGTATTTAACAAATAAAATCCTAGACTCTATTTCCCGTCATGCAATAATGAGTTCATAATCAACAACTACAAAGCTATACGTGATAATAATACATTAGTAGGGTTCATCTAACAGATAATATAGGCTTCATCACTCACCTTCTTCAAATTCCATCCCTTTCCTGTCTCCATAGCAGTCTAAACAGTGCTCCAACAGAACCCTGTGTGGATAGGCATCAACTTCAGTTCAAAACATATATAGTATTTGTTGCTAATCTGCAAGTACTGAACAAAGTTTGCAACAGTCAAGGCTCCATGGAGGAAAGAAAATTAACCAATGATCTTGATAACTGTAACTCTGGCTTGAGACCTTCACTGGCTTCCAATTTGACTTGGGCTTGATATGTTTAGCTTTGTCATACCTCTTCTCCTTACAGGGGTATTTGTGTGCATGTGTCTCCTTTCAAGCGACCCATGCTGTTTTAATGGACCATCCCTTGCCCTTACCTGGGATATACGTTGTCCTCCATACTGAGCAGCCTGTCCGTAGGGATCTGGTCGTAGCACCAGGACTGACAGTCCACTGTGTCAATGATATACTGCAGCACGTTTCCCATGTAGTCAAAGTCAACAAGTCTCCAATAACCTGGGGTTAATTAAACACACAATGTCAGATAAGGGTGATGTTTGACGTCAATTTCTGGTCATTTCTTTACATGTTGCAAGGTAAATGAATCATATGGCAATTTGCATGACCAGAGAGTGAAAATATTAAAAAATTGCATCACATGATTCCTTCCTTATTGAGATACCCTTTAGCCAACAGCAAATCTTCCAGGATTCAGAATAAAAACTCATGACGCAAATCGCACATAAAAACAAACGACTAGCAGCATTTACAGATATACAACTTTTTACAGGCGAGTAAGTAGCTGCTGGTATGTTGACATACAGCTAGCATGTATTAATTTGTTCTACCAAAGATGAAAAGAGCACATACAAAAAGTTTAACACATGTTGGGAGAAAGGAACTAAAACTGTCCTTATGGAACCTTTTACATGATATATCTCTTAAACAGACTTATACTATGAATTTATACTTATTATAGGGATCAAAAAAAGTGTATCGTAAGTAAAAACATTCAAACTAAAAACAATCTGAAACACAACTTCAAGTTCAGATTCATCCTCAATTTGAATAATTATGTTTGAACACACAATATCTGACAAACTTACCATCTATGTGAACAGCGTGCAGTTTTCTTAGCTCTTCCATCAGCTCTTTCTGGCTAGCCTGGATGAGGCTGAGGAGGTCTGCAGTGGTGTACTGATGGGTGAAGGACAAAATGGTGTGTCACAGTGGACATTATGTTATGTAGGGGCACTCCTCACTCACACAACCACTATCTACTCTATAGTTTACCGTCTGTCTTCCCTATTTAACGGTTCAAAAGTTTGAGCATTGATATAATGCGAAATTTTATTAGTTCTTCTTTGAAAAATGGTCTGTTACTTTTGTGAGCATGTAACATGAACTCTCATGGCTTGACCGAGTGCCATAACACTGCCACCTGAGAAGAATATGTCATTTAAAGGGATGTACCAATGCAGCATCAGTAATCCTGAGATATAGACACTTCAGGTATTTTGGTGTTCAAAACAATCTTGAGAAGGCCTCTATAACAATGTCTTTTGATATGGCTGTGTTATGGCACCCGGTGGAATTATGTTACATACTACATAGTATGTACATTAAAGTATGCAGTCAACTTTAATTCCAGTGCAGTGATGTGAGAAAGTTTGAAACAGAAAGAGATTTCCACCTTTTTTCCTTTGTGCTTTTCATCTGATTCATACTCTGGTCCTGAGAAGACATTTTCTTGCAGTAATGTCTGCAACTTCTTTAACTTGGGTCTGCACTGCTTCAGCTCCAGGTACACATGTGAGATGCTGTAGATCTGTTACAGAACAAAATGATTCTTGCCTATAACTGTACAGAGGGGAATATGTATTCTAACTGGTTTTCTGTCTTTTGGATGGGATGTTAAGCTGGAGGTCCTGGAAAAATTAATGTTGTGATTCCCATTACTGTCCTGACAAAATCTGGGTTGAGAGGTAGGGATTCTCAGTCAAATTAATCCAACAAATTTGGTTAACAATCTAAAAATTAAATGCATCTAGACACTGGTATTTTGATTAAACATATATATACAAGTACAAGCAACAATGTATTGATATTGGTATATCAATAATAGAAGAGGTCCTTTTGGTGTGAATGGAGCAAACCTAACAATCTGGACTTTCGCAGTGCATTACGCCTTGAGGCTGTTCACTGACTGTATACATTTGTAGTTATAAAATTTATACCTCTTTATTCAGCAGGCAGCCATCCCCAGTCACAAGTTGTTCTGGAGCCCTACAATCTGGTAGTAACAACAGACTGTTGGTAGTCTGTGTAGACTTGAGTTCAAACGTGCTGTCCTCTGTACACACCACTGCCGTGTCAGCTTTGTCTCCTCGCACCATCAGACTGCAGAAAAAACGCAACTTAGCTTAGTCCAGAAGGTTATGTTTTGAGTGTTGTTTGTGGTTGGGTGTGATTGTTTGTATGCTTGTAGCAGCATAACTCGAGAAGATGTGGGTGGATCTATGATATTTGGTAGGGCAGTATGCATAAGTGTCAGGAAAACAAAGGTTAAGGAGGCACACCCCAGTTTATTTGGGGTTTCAAATGGAGGCGTCTAGCGACCATCTTTTCCAGGGAATTAACCTGAAGCAAAATAACTGTATATGGGGTGAGAGGATATACCTTCAGCTACAAGACCAACTGAGTTCCGATCCTTCAACTTCTCTAATTTTGAAAAATTATTTACATGTCAAAAATGATGCACAAAATCGGGCATTTTCGCACTGGATAAAAAAGCAAGCACAACTGATACTGCAAGAAAGAGGAAAATCTAACGAGTAATCCAGCCAATTATAAAGAAAATTCTAGTACTACAGTTTTTTTAATCATCCACGGCGCGCGGCATTGCAAGTGCAACTTGGCTTAACACAGCGCTTCAGAGGTCAATCTAGGTCACGGGCCTGTTTACATTAAAGGCGTATGGATATCCGGAAATGAAAGTCGGGCCGAAAAACAATTTGCACCCAAAACACACCATTTCCTACGCTTTTCAGCCATGTTAGCGTTTAATGTAATTTCGCAGTAAATAATGAGAAATGCCAACTCAAACATAGACCCTCGGAAGCCTTTCGTCACTTTTTTTATCGCGCACTACCTCGGACCCCTGTTGCGGAAGAACTGGGGTGTGCACCGTTAAGTTTGAGAACTGACCTCCAGTTTCATATCTAGTGAAATGCTATGGATTATTTTTAGTGGCTGATAACTTTTGTTCTGGTGAGCTGATCAACTTTCTTGCACAGCTATAAAGCATACAAAAAGTCTTTGTTTTGTTGGTCTACTGGGCTCTATGTAGGATTTGAAAGTTAAGTTTCTAAGTCTTTTCTTTTGTAAGTTTTATCAAACCTACATTTGTACAATATCACATGATCATATTCAGGCAGAGAATTATTATGTTATTTCCCCATATTGAAGTTGAAAAGTTGAGATCTTTTAACATGCAGTAAACACATCTTTGTTTACATCAGGCTCCTCACCTCACCTCACCGGTCCCATCAGGCTAGGGTTTCTTTTTTGCTGCCATAAAATAACCGAAGGACTTCACACGCCAGAAATGCAAAATAATGAAGCAAATACATGTATGTAAAAAAGAGTTGTAAATTTTAGTCAAGAATTGTTTGGTCTAAAACATTTTCAGTACTGTCACCTGAATCCTATACAGAGCCCATTTAATATATACTAATTCTATATTTGTTTTAAAGTTTATTTTTCAGATTTTATTTTCTGACCTATTACCAGCCTCTAGATGCTTGACCATACTGCTGTCCAGTTCCAGTAGCCTGACCTCATGGTCACCCATGTCCTCACTCAGGTACAGAGACTGGACATTGCTGTTCAGGTCAGCCAGGTCAAGTTTGGCCTGCTCTGCTAAACATAGGGCCTCCTGTAGGGTCCTAGAGGGGGAAAAGAGACAAGCACTTGCATATTATTTTGAACATGGGAAATATCTGACATTCAAACTCATGGAGGATATTCTTTAGAATGGCTTTAAGCATCTGTATGTGGTATGTAACGCTAACAAGTTATGTCTATTGTTAGAATACTTCCAATGTTAATGGGTATGATATATACATGTCCCCCTCTTCTAAATCTATCATGGATCTATCAAAGGTGAAGGCCCCTAACTTCTTAACAACTTTTGTGTCCACTTTGCTTTATATCATACATGTCCACATATTGCCTTTGTCAGTCAGTTTACATAATAATGTCCTGGCATGTTTTGTTTATTGTTTAAATCTCAGGAGCCTTTACCTTTGAGTTTGACTGTGTATGTGCCGTTGAATACGTGAAAGGGCTTACTGTATCAAGAACTTTCAAGACCCATAAACTGTTCTACCTTTACATTGAAAATTAAATGAACCAAATCTTACATCCATACACAATTATTGCACAATGTTACAGGCCAATAGCACGATTAATTTATGGTCAAATGAAATAAAAAGACAGACTTTACGATGTCAGCCAATAAAACTACTTCTGTTCAAACTCTTTCAACCTGTTTGGTTCCAATAACTCCGGCAGCCATAAACCTCTATAGGATAGACCATCAAATGAAAAGTTACCGGAATACTTTACAGGTAACCTGTGTGGTCAGCTGCCCCCCTCCCCCTACACTTTTATATTTACGCGTTTCTAATCAAAATTCCTAAAAACTCCACCAATTGTGTGAATGTTCAAGTCCTTCGTCTTTCGGGAATTGTGTTTACTCAAAGGATCATGAATGAACTACATATAAGCAGTCAAACATTGATAAAAAAATTGACAACACTCTCACATATAGTACCTCACCTCGATTTTCCCGCCATGATAATGGTGACCTTTAACCCCTACAAACTTATCTCTCGAAAGGAAATCATAAATATGCGCGTGGTACAAATCATTAAACGTTTTAAGGTTGTTTTAGAACAATTTGATACTCATTGCGACAAAAATTGCGTAAAAATGGAAGAAATGAAAGTTTTCTCGACATCTCATAAGCACGCTACAAGACTGACCAATCAGCAGCCAGGCCCAAATGTAAACATCCAAGATGGAGGAAGATGTGAGAAACTTGTCGCCAACTTTCGAAGAAAAGGCGCGAGCCCTCCTCGTTGCTGAGAAGTTAAGGTATCATTTCGTTACAGATCTCTTAAGAAATCAATTTGGCACTGATAGGCGATTTTTTGACATGTTTGAGATGCAGTTTAAGGGGATAATTCCATGAGACTGTCTGTGTAGGTATGTGGTCACAATGACGTGCGTGGAAACGTGTACAACAAAATACATTAGGTCAACGACCTTGTTGATTTGTGGGTACATTCAAGGACCAGTTGCCTTGTTTGCTTCACTTATTGCGTTGACTTACTAATCACAAAGTTCTACCGATCTTTCTAGTCGAGTTCTAGTTACCCATATGTCCGTCAACTTTTTACAAATCACAAAATTGACAAATAAAAGGCAAAATTATGTGAGGCCCCAGATCATGTGTTACATCAAGTAAGTTGATTAGCTAGCTGATTAACCCTACCGATTAACTAACTAAGAAGCGTTACGTTTTCATAATTTGCCGCTGTTGTGTTTGTGGGTTGTCAAGTTCAGGAAGAGTTATTATATAAGAGCGAGGCTATTGACACACCCAGTGTGTCAATAGCCTAAACAGGCTATTGACACACTCAGTGTGTCAATAGCCTAAACAGGCTATTGACACACTCAGTGTGCCTATAGCCTCACAGGCTATTGACACACTCGGTGCTCTATTTTTTTTATTTTGACACTAGAAACCACTAAAATGAGAAAATCTTACGATTATATTTGACAGTCAACACTCTGAAAATACAAATAGCATTCTGTGTCCATCAACAACCCAAAATGCGATCTTTTTCACGCGTTTAAATTTACGGCACCATTTTAAACATCGGAATCTGCTGCTAGTTTTACTGTCACCGCATTTGATCATGGCAGCCATGTTGGATCGGTTTGGAACACGTTTTCAGCTGCAGTGTTTACCGACGAATATTCCTGCCGTTTTGGAGAATTTGCGCCTCAAAAGTTATATCACAAGGGAAGCAAAGTTATACTAACTTATAGTTGTTGTTTTACCTCCATCAGTTTTAATATAAAAGAAATATTCTTCCGAGTCGCTGCCGATATCGCATGGAACCACACGGCCGATAATGTGGTCAGTGTTATTTTTGGTTTACGTTAGTACTAGAGTTATTGTTACAGACTTTTGTTTAAAAAAAAAATTGACTCAAAACGTCAACGTGGCGTCTTATTTTCTCCAAATGATAACATTTACTTTGTATCTTTGTAGCGTCATAGCGAGATTGACCGATATGTTACGAGTACAGCGTAACTGCTAGGATGTTTGGATCATAAGGGGAGTGTGTCAATAGCCAAAACTATTAGCCAAAACTATTGACACACTCACTATGTCACACTCACTGTGTCAATAATAGCGTAAATATTGTTGGCTATTGACAGAGTCAGTGTATTTTTGCTGTCAATACTGACACTTGAGGTCATGTCAAACCTGGGTACTATGAGGTTTTGAAAGGGGCATCCCACTGCAGAAGGAGTGTTATTTTCCAATAGATAATGTATCAATGAATACATATTCATCTGACCTTGTGGAATTCCACTTGTGTGTTTGTAAAACAATATGATATTCACTAAACCCATGTATTCCCTATACGTCTAGACACTTTCTTTATCGTGAATATTTTCGGCATAAATGAGGGGCGCTAAGCATACCAAGAAGGTCAATTGTTCACAGCCTATCTTATTGCCCTGTCAGGCGTTGTCAGACAGTGTTTTCAGTCATAGGCTGAGATTGATTAATTTAATCAGAAGGCACGTGGGAGTTTTGTAGGTAACTGAATGCTTTTGATGCACGTGGGTACTCTATTGTGAGAATGTTACGTAGCATAAATTTGTAACTTCCTACAATATCTATCTGAAAATAACAGTCCCGTCTGGAGTGGAATGCCCCTTTAAGTCTGCTTCAGTTACAACTCACTAGTCTATAGACTTGGAATACAAACTAAACTGCATGGTTACAGGCTGTGCCACGAGACAAGGACTTAATGAGAGTCCCTAAGTTTAATGTCTGATTTGTATACTTATATACTTAGTGTGTGATATATTTACATATATAATGTACAGTATTGCTGTGTAGCCTAATTTTCAATTCTTCAAATAAAACTCAGAATCAACTCAAATTCAAACCAGTCTTGTGCAGTTTATTATCAAACCAAAAACAAAATAAACCAAAAAACAAGAATGAATTAACAGCTAACATTTTAGTGAGTCCCAACATCAATAAATGTTGTCATGATGAGGCTTTAAGTACAAAGTTGTCTATTGATAATAGCTCACTATGATCCTGAACTTAATCCTTAAACTGCCAGCATTTCTGCCCGCCGGGGTTTCCAGCCCCTCTTGAAATGGGGACACTACTTTTGTTTTACTGTGTTTTTTTCTATTTTCTTTTCAATTGACCATACCCCGCTATTGGAAAGCTAACAACCTATACTTTAAGAAGAAATATTCTTCCAGTGTAGCTTGGTATTAGTGGTGATGAATTGCAAAGGCAATAAGACATTTGTTTTCATATTATTTTTTGTATTACAGTGCCTAAACTATATAAAAAGTATGATTATGTAAGCTACAGCATTCCTGAGAAGTCTTGACAACATGAGAGTAAAATACATGGGAAAAAATGGCACACAGGTACTGTTATAGGAAATTTACGACTAGATATTGTCCAGAGTGCTGAACTGGCAAGTCAGCTAAAGCGCTGATCTATTACAACACTTTACACTCCTTCCTGTACCTTCATAAAAGGTGTTACATCCATGTATTACATATCAAATGAACCCTTATAGTGTATACTATCTTTACAAATGTATACCAACATGAAACTAAATATTACAAAGGTAATAAACAGGTATAAAGGCAAGAAAAGGTGACATTTTAACATTGTCCCCATACAATCTGCTTTCTGCACCCACAGAATGACTTGGGCTTTGACAATACAGATCCTGAGATGTCTTGACAACATAAGAGTAAAATACATGGGAAAAAATGGCACACAGGTACTGTTAGGTAAGTTTACGACTAGATATTGTCCGGGGTGCTGAACTGGCAAGTCAGCTAAAGCGCTGATCTATTACAACACTTTACACTCCTTCCTGTACCTTCATAAAAGGTGTTACATCCATGTATTACATATCAAATGAACCCTTATTTACTTGAAGCTAACTATTACAAAGAAACAGGTACAAAGGCAACAAAAGGTGACATTTTCACATTGTCCCCATACAGAATGACATAGGATTTGACAATACAGATCTTGAGATGATTTAACAATACACATGTACTTGTGTTCCCTCAAGAAAATCACTTAACACTTTTAAACATAATATCAAAGCCAAGCTGTGGCCAACTACTTTGAAAGAAAGATCAAATCATATCACACCTTCGGCCTAAACACCACAAATTACCAAAAACAACCACAAACGACTCTAATAAGCATTGTATATGGGGCAATGACCTTGTGTGACGCACTGCAGACATTGTTTATACATTTATGAATTTAAAAAACGCAACAACTCCCATGTATTCACGAGTTATTTTCAGTTAGTCCGCTGGTTTCAAGATTGTGCTAGGAGCCTGCATGGGGAAGTTCTCAATACCTTCCTCGGCTCCCATAGACTACAGGGCGATAAATCAATAACTGGTGAATAGGTAGGACTTGCTGCGTTTATTTCATAAATGTATAAACAAAGTCACCAGAGCGTACACAAGGCATTTGCCCCATAACCACTACATATTAGAGTCATTTGTGGTGACAGATTGTACTTGATATGACATTGTTAAACCCTGGCATGACTGACACACTGACAGGCAGCAATGCGTTCAGAACATGCATCACAGACATAGGTACCACGTGGTTTCTTTGAGAATCCGGCACACTCCAAGTGCAGCCATTGGTGGCAGTGCCCACATAAGATCCAAGATGTTGCAAGAGGAAAAGTGCAGTTCTCAAGCATGGCACAGTTGCCGTCTTGCTCGCTGTTTGCCAACAGCTGATATATCACGTGCTTCTGGAACGACGGAACATCTTTATGCCCCATGCACTTGAGTTCACGGCCTCTTGCAATGGACTCAGCATTCTGCAGACAGAAACATTTCATAAACATTTAAACCTTTACATATGACTTCACCTTAAATAGTCTGTTTGAAGTAGAATACCCAATGCTCTTTATCAATAAAAATAACCCTCACCATTTGTACACATATGATACAAAAGATTCCTGAAGTCCACCAAGATAAAATAAATCACATGTGAACTTCAATTCAGAATATCTAATAGACATACAGGACTTGGCAGGATTGTGGATTAGAAATGGCTACTTTCTATACCTGCAGCTGTGGTACAGACATGTGCAACTTCTGTAGACTGTGCTCCTTGTTTAAATTAACTGTAAAGTAGTCATTGTTTTGTGCTTAACAAATTAATAGTCACGAAATGTGTCAGTGACCAAAAAACATAAGTGCTTAGAATAAAGGTGAAGGGTATTTGGGGGAGTACTGTAGTAGTACTTCCAGAATTTGAAGGCCATTAACCTGTATCATCAATGTACATGTATAGAAGGCTGATGTCCAGGGAAGCAAGCAGCACCAGGGTCGCAATGACTGGTCTGGTGCCATGGAAAAGACGGTGTGCCGTTCCTCATACCAGGAAGGTCAGGACTATCTTGTATCCCTCTCCCGTTTAAATACCCGTGACCTCTGACCCGTGATGTATAACTGCTCCAGAGTGTGCAGCACAGCCTTTCCGATCTCCCAGACAACAACCGGGCCGTTTTTCTCATCAAAATAGGAGATAGAGCGGCAGTTCATCGCGGAACACACACACTGTAGTAGTTTGTAAATACATGATTAAGCATTGTGTTGTAGTTTTAATGTCTGCAAACTTGTCGTTTCACGACATGACAGTGGCTTCCCTCTCAACAACGTAACGTTAACGTTATATACATCACGAGGCGGAGGCCAGGAGAGTGGCAGCATCACGACCAGGGACTACAAATTATCATGAGGTAAATACAGAGTATCGTTCGTATGTAAATGAGTATGGGATAGTTTACTCGGCATTTGTTCTACCAATTGTGGCACCATTGTAAATATGACGTTTAACAAAGCACCAAAACTAATGCAAGCGTGCGAATGAAATAAAGTTTTTGCACCGTACACAGGTGTCAGTAATGTCTGTCTCCTTTGACTATAGACCAGGTTACAGACACTGTACAGGTAAATAAGGTGTGTTTCCTTTGACGACACACCAGGTAACACACTGTATAGGTGAGCAAGCTGTGTGTCTTTGACTACAGACTAGGTAAGACACCGTACAGGTAGGTAAAGTGTGTTTCCTTTGACGATACTGTCACACACCAGGTAAGACACTGCATAGGTGAGAAAGGTGTGTTTCCTTTGACGACACACCAGGTAAGACACCGTATAGGTAGGTAAGGTGAGTTTCATTTGACTATTGACCTGGTAACACAACGTACAGGTGAGTAAGGTGTGTTTCCTTTGACGACACACCAGGTGAGACACCGTATAGGTGAGAAAGGTGTGTTTCTTTGACTACAGACTAGGTAAGACACCGTACAGGTGAGTAAGGTGTGTTTCCATGAACTACAGGCCAGGTGAGACACTGTACAGGTGACTAAGGTGTGTTTTTATTGTCTACAGGCCAGGTGAGACACTGTACAGGTGACTAAGGTGTGTTTTCTTTGTTTATAGGCCAGGTGAGACACTGTACAGGTGACTAAGGTGTGTTTTTATTGTCTACAGGCCAGGTGAGACACTGTACAGATGACTAAGGTGTGTTTTCATTGTCTACAGGCCAGGTGAGACACTGTACAGGTGACTAAGGTGTGTTTTCTTTGTTTATAGGCCAGATGAGACACTGTACAGGTGACTAAGGTGTATTTTTATTGTCTACAGGCCAGGTGAGACACTGTACAGGTGACTAAGGTGTGTTTTTATTGTCTACAGGCCAGGTGAGACACTGTACAGGTGACTAAGGTGTGTTTTCTTTGTTTATAGGCCAGGTGAGACACTGTACAGGTGACTAAGGTGTGTTTTTATTGTCTACAGGCCAGGTGAGACACTGTACAGGTGACTAAGGTGTGCTTTTATTGTCTACAGGCCAGGTGAGACACTGTACAGGTGACTTAGGTGTGTTTTCTTTGTTTATAGGCCAGGTGAGACACTGTACAGGTGACTAAGGTGTGTTTTTATTGTCTACAGGCCAGGTGAGACACTGTACAGATGACTAAGGTGTGTTTTTATTGTCTACAGGCCAGGTGAGACACTGTACAGGTGACTAAGGTGTGTTTTCTTTGTTTATAGGCCAGGTGAGACACTGTACAGGTGACTAAGGTGTATTTTTATTGTCTACAGGCCAGGTGAGACACTGTACAGATGACTAAGTGTGTTTTTATTGTTACAGCCAGGTGAGACACTGTCAACACC
>NC_049980.1:20555116-20567326 GCF_000003815.2 Branchiostoma floridae | reverse complement strand
CCTGTAGTTCATGGAAACACACTTTACGCACCGGTACAGGTGTCTCCCCTGGCCTGTAGTTCATGGAAACACCCCGTACGCACCTGTATAGTGTCTCACCTGGCCTGTAGTTCATGGAAACACACCGTACGCACCTGTACAGTGTCTCACCTGGCCTGTAGTTCATGGAAACACACCTTACGCACCTGTACAGTGTCTCACCTGGCCTGTAGTTCATGGAAACACACTGTACGCACCTGTACAGTGTCTCACCTGGCCTGTAGTTCATGGAAACAAACCGTACGCACCCGATAGTGTCTCACCTGGCCTGTAGTTCATGGAAACACACCGTACGCACCTGTACAGTGTCTCACCTGGCCTGTAGTTCATGGAAACACACTGTACGCACCTGTACAGTGTCTCACCTGGCCTGTAGTTCATGGAAACAAACCGTACGCACCCGATAGTGTCTCACCTGGCCTGTAGTTCATGGAAACACACCGTACGCACCTGTACAGTGTCTCACCTGGCCTGTAGTTCATGGAAACACACCGTACGCACCTGTACAGTGTCTCACCTGGCCTGTAGTTCATGGAAACACACCTTACGCACCTGTACAGTGTCTCATCTGGCCTGTAGTTCATGGAAACACACTGTACGCACCTGTACAGTGTCTCACCTGGCCTGTAGTTCATGGAAACACACCGTACGCACCTGTACAGTGTCTCACCTGGCCTGTAGTTCATGGAAACAAACCGTACGCACCTGTACAGTGTCTCACCTGGCCTGTAGTTCATGGAAACACACTGTACGCACCTGTACAGTGTCTCACTTGGCCTGTGGCCAACTAACTGTTATGTTATAATTACAGATTCACATTTTAAAAAGAGGTAGGAAGGTTTGCCAAGGAGGTTAAAAATAACTAACACCTAACTTACATATGTAATTGTATACATGCATGCACACATCTCACAATGAGGAACACGGCCCAGTTGTTGTCCGGGAGATCGGAAAGGCTGTGCTGCACACTCTGGAGCAATTATACGTCACGGGTCAGAGGTCACGGGTATTTAAACGGGAGAGGGATACAAGATAGTCCTGACCTCATACACGCCGCCGCAGCTCATTAGAAGAAGTATGAAGTAAGAGAAGTCAAAAGGCATTGCTAGTGTCACTTGGGTGAGTTTCTGTGTCCATTTTTAGTACACATGGTAATTTTATCTGGACATATGGACACACCTATATACATTTGCTCACAAATACAACCTTTCTAATTAAGATATAAATCTGTCAAGATTCTCACCATCAACACAAACACACCGCAGGAGTTGCCATCGTGCTGCCTGCTGCTGGGCAATGTTGTGTTGGTCCATGAGGACAACTGGGGCTCGACATCCCTGCTCCTACGTGTCATGTAGTGTCTGTATAAGATGAAGATTGTAAAAGAAACATCTCATCAGTGCATGTAGGGGGAATAGAAATATAGTGCCCTGAATCCAGTGTGTCATCCTGTGCTCCTCAGAGTTATGACAATAAAGCAAAGTTGCTGGTAAAATTTGAGTTGATATAGCCATCTAGAATTACTTCAAACCTTTGTAAAATTTATCTTATAAATATTTCCATACACAAACTTATTGACACATTCAAACAAAATATGACCTGAAAAACCATAAATTCAATAAAATCCTCTTAACATGAGTGCTGGTGTGGCAGTAAGGCTTAATCAAGTTGAAACATGATCCTTTGTCTTGCATAGCCAAGCACACCAGGACTACCTTCTCTATTCTTCTCAATAAGGATGTTGTATTCTTTTATGTAGAGAGGTTTGACACCATCATACACAGAACTGGCAGCTTTACATTCCCATTCAAAAAGGACTGAGCATGTAACTATACATGCAACTCAGTTATGCCCTGGCTGAGGTTAGATCCTATATGCAGAATTGGGTTTATATGGCCTTAAAGCAATTACTTCCCTAAATTTCAAGATAGGAGCATGTTAAGTTAAATGACCATGTTAGGATGCTGAAAGAATGCCCTTAAAGATAGCAAAAAGGTCATGTAATACTTCACTTACTGCCATTTGAGTTGGAACTGACTCATGTACTTGTCAAATGAACGACTGGAGTTCACGATTGCAACTGTTCTGTCGGCAACATTAGCCACCAGTAACATCCAGTGGTCGTGGTGACACACTGGAAGCAGAACAAACTTATAGCTGGCGAAACAAATCTGTAGCAAAGCAGAAAAGAAAGGTTCAGGGATAAGTGAAGCAGAATGCAAAATAATGGCTCACTGTCAAATCCAGAAAGTAGGCTATGTTTCTGGGTCTACTGATACATTAGTTTCTAGATTGCAGACAGTTAAAAAACCCACTTCTCTGTAAGAATAGGGGTTCATCAGTGAGTGGTGCAAACTAATCAGGGTGATGTTATGCAGCTTGTGCTTCCTTAACTACATAAATGGTGTGGTTTACTGGGTAACAAACAGGACTGCCTGAAAAGCTAACGGCAAGTTATAAGCTACCGGCAGATTATAATTACCTCGTTAAAGAATAACTGTTATTCAACGAGATTCAATCAATGCTATGGGGCACAGAGACATCTGGAAGGAGAGGGTGGACCTGATCCGGGCAAGCATCCCACGATGATGATGATGTTATTATTCAACAAGATTAAAATAATGAGAAACGAGTCTCCAGACCTGTAAGTTTAACTGTTAGATGAAATCAATGTTATCATTTTAGCCTTACAACTAAATAACCCTAGCAAGTAGCCCAATATACCATCCAGACTGATATCTTCTGGCAATGTTACAGCCATAGATTAGTAATCAGTGGTAAAAGGTCATGAAACTTCAGTTCACATACAATACCTTCTCATATAGCCACGCAGAGTATCTTGGCTTGTGACTGTCCCACACCTGGGCCAGCTGGGGAGGTAATGAGAGAACCTGCCCAGGATACAGCTTCCCCAGGAGGTCCAGAAAAGCAGTAACCAGCTGTAGAAAATATAGTAACAACAATATAAGGGTGGTTGTAAAGCACATCATTCTTACTCGTTTCACTTGTAAAACCAGTTATACTATTATAGATCACTTCAAGACTTGAAGTCATGCAGAAATGCACATAACGTTGTCTTGACACACCAGCATAACATCAAGAACACAATGGTTGAACATTTTCCAAACAAAGGGTAATATATTGAGATATGGAAATCCATTACCAGTAACAGAGTGAGGTCACACTGGAGAAAACATATCATACTGCGCTGATATACAGTAACTTCAGTCAGTATGTTTGGACAATCTGTAGTGACTGGATACTAAAGTTAAGTTTTTAAAAATCTACACATTTCAATGTAATGAATAATTTCATATAAAGAGTGCTGTAACAATATCAGTTAAAAGCAATGTATACTGGAAACATAGCAGTAGGAACAAACCTTGTCGTGAAGCCATTGGCCCGGTAGAAGCCTTTTCATGTCACTTGTGTTCAGGGAAACGTTGCCGACAACGAGTTTTCCCTTAGGCATGTCTTTCATCAGGTTCATGGCTTCTGCCAATGCCTGTTTGACAGTGTCATCCTTTGGTTTTTTACGTAAAGGTTCTTCAGACTCAGAGTGGTCAGTGTTCTCCTCTGTGTACCTCTTCTTTCCCCGTTGCTGTTTTCTCGTGGAAGGCTTCTCTACCTTGAATCTCTTATTTACACTTTTCTTGCAGTCTTTTGGTCTGCCTCTAACCTGCACTTTCGGGGGAAGCTTCAACAATGGTGGAAGATGTCGGAAAGACACTGTGCAAGCGGCAAACTGTGTTTTCTTATCTTGCCCAACATGACTATTGGTGTTGTCTTCATCTGGTGTTGTAGACACCTGGCGAAGATTACCTGCCGCTATGGGACTGCCCTCACCTTCCTGGCTTCCTTCATCTTCACTGTCAGTGACGTCTGTGTCATCTTGATGGGATGTCACCGGTCGAAGATTATCTGCCTCTACGGGACTGTCCTCATCTTCATGGCTCTCTTCATCTTCACTATCAGTGACGTCTGTGTCATCTTGATGGGATGTCACCGGTCGAAGATTATCTGCCTCTACGGGACTGTCCTCATCTTCATGGCTCTCTTCATCTTCACTATCAGTGACGTCTGTGTCATCTTGATGGGATGTCACCGGTCGAAGATTATCTGCCTCTACGGGACTGTCCTCATCTTCATGGCTCTCTTCATCTTCACTATCAGTGACGTCTGTGTCATCTTGATGGGATGTCACCGGTCGAAGATTATCTGCCTCTACGGGACTGTCCTCATCTTCATGGCTCTCTTCATCTTCACTATCAGTGACGTCTGTGTCATCTTGATGGGATGTCACCGGTCGAAGATTATCTGCCTCTTCGGGACTGTCCTCATCTTCATGGCTCTCTTCATCTTCACTATCAGTGACGTCTGTGTCATCTTGATGGGATGTCACCGGTCGAAGATTATCTGCCTCTACGGGACTGTCCTCATCTTCATGGCTCTCTTCATCTTCACTGTCTGTGCCATCTTTACTGTCGGTATCAGACCATGGCCATCTTATACGCAAAGTCAAGTAGCGAATGTCCATTCCCATTATGGGACTTCTCTCACCTTCCTGGCTTCCTTTATCTTCACTGTTGCTGTTGTCTTCATTTGTTGATGTAGACACCTGGCGAGGATTATCTGCCGCTATGGGACTGCCCTCACCTTCCTGGCTTCCTTTATCTTCACTGTTGCTGTTGTCTTCATTTGTTGATGTAGACACCTGGCGAAGATTATCTGCCGCTATGGGACTGCCCTCACCTTCCTGGCTTCCTTTATCTTCACTGTTGTTGTTGTCTTCATTTGTTGTTGTAGACACCTGGCGAAGATTACCTGCCGCTATGGGACTGCCCTCACCTTCCTGGCTTCCTTTATCTTCACTGTTGCTGTTGTCTTCATTTGTTGATGTAGACACCTGGCGAAGATTACCTGCCGCTATGGGACTGCCCTCACCTTCCTGGCTTCCTTTATCTTCACTGTTGCTGTTGTCTTCATTTGTTGATGTAGACACCTGGCGAAGATTACCTGCCGCTATGGGACTGCCCTCACCTTCCTGGCTTCCTTTATCTTCACTGTTGCTGTTGTCTTCATTTGTTGATGTAGACACCTGGCGAGGATTATCTGCCGCCATGGGACTGCCCTCACCTTCCTGGCTTCCTTTATCTTCACTGTTGTTGTTGTCTTCATTTGTTGTTGTAGACACCTGGCGAGGATTACCTGCCGCTATGGGACTGCCCTCACCTTCCTGGCTTCCTTTATCTTCACTGTTGCTGTTGTCTTCATTTGTTGATGTAGACACCTGGCGAAGATTACCTGCCGCTATGGGACTGCCCTCACCTTCCTGGCTTCCTTTATCTTCACTGTTGCTGTTGTCTTCATTTGTTGATGTAGACACCTGGCGAGGATTATCTGCCGCCATGGGACTGCCCTCACCTTCCTGGCTTCCTTTATCTTCACTGTTGTTGTTGTCTTCATTTGTTGTTGTAGACACCTGGTGAAGATTATCTGCCTCTACGGGACTGTCCTCATCTTCATGGCTCTCTTCATCTTCACTATCAGTGACGTCTGTGTCATCTTGATGGGATGTCACCGGTCGAAGATTATCTGCCTCTACGGGACTGTCCTCATCTTCATGGCTCTCTTCATCTTCACTGTCAGTGACGTCTGTGTCATCTTGATGGGATGTCACCGGTCGAAGATTACCTGCCTCTACGGGTCTGTCCTCATCTTCCTGGCTCTCTTCATCTTCACTGATACCGATATTGTCATCTTCTGCGCAGATGCAAGTTACTGTTTTGTTTGATTTGTAACATTCAAGCATGTATCTCAACTGTTTGATACGATTGTCATATGCCTTCTGTCCACACAAGCTATTGACATTAGCAATTTCTTTGCAGACCTGCATTGTTTCTGTGTATTTCGATGCTGCTGATTTTGCTCGTTTGGAAGGAATCGTCTCGCATGTTATGATATTCTGAGACTGAGTTTCAAGCTCAGCATTTTCTGCATGGGCCTTGGTGTCCTTTTTCCATCGTTCAGCCACAAGAGACATGTCAAACAGCTCAAATGCTGCTTCAATTCGGGCTGCAAACAGATGCCGACACGGCATTCCCATCTTCTGCAAAAAGTGACAGGAGCATTGTGTACATGTGTTGTTAACCTTGTACGAGCGTTCATGAATACCAACAGAGAAGCTGCCATCTTCCTCTCTCTTGACTTTGTACTTTCCTAGCCTCGCCAAGGAAAGTTGCTGGCAAATAACTTTACCTGCATATGTGGTGTATTCCATCATGTATGCATTCTCAATGGGGCATGTTCTCCCAGTTGGTACTTTCATCTGCTCATTGAATCCCCGTACGCTTGACTGAGAAGCCTTAGTGGAAGAGAAGAGAACAAGATTTCTAACAAGCTTAGATAGGGTTACTTTGCCTCTTAGCAACTTCTTCAGTTTGTCGTGGCTGCTTTCCACACGGTTGTTGGTGCGGTTCCCATAGTTTGTGTACCTGTCTGTGAAACATTTGACCCATTGCGTCCTGATGTTGTGCCACTGGCGGGTATAGTACCCAGCAAAGCCTTCAGCTCCTTCTAGGCTCACCAGTTCACCAAATGCTTCATCATAGGATTCCTCTGTCAGAGAATAGGCCAGCTTCTTAATCAACTTGGTCACCTCCTCATGTACCTCTCGGTCCTTGACATGCTGCCTTGCTGCCTCTTTTAGCGCTTTCATGGTATGGAATAGGCATATGATAACATCTGCATGTGGTAGTACCTCAGACACTGCTGCAATTTCTGAAGGGTCCTTGTCTATAATGACAGTTCGTACAGCAGCTGATTGAGGGTTGTGTTGTAAGAAAAGCTGTAGTGCTGTTACAATGGATGATTTGGTTTCGTCTGTCAGAATAACATAACCAACCGGCTGCCCAACGCCATCTCCATCCATAACAGTGATAGTAAATAGAGGCATGTTGAGGTTGTTTGTCTTGTATGTGCTGTCCATGAATATTACTTCGGGGAATTTCTGGAAAGAACTGGCCATTGCTGATGTTTGGATGTATAGAGCATCCAGAGTCTTATCGGGTTTCTGCACCACAGCCACCTTGGCACCTTTGTCGCTATTGAGAAAGTCCTGCAGAGCTCGGAGGACTGCTTCCCCTTCTGTCTCCTTTGGATCGAGACTTGTTCTCAGGTTGTGGAGATCCTTAAGGGTGGTTAGTTTCCCACTAGAACTGTGTATGTGATCTTTCAGACGTTTCACATCCACCTTTAACCTGGTGAGCTTACGGGCTTCTTCAAGAAGGTCTCCATCTAATCTTCGCTGTGAAGGGTAAAACTTCCTGACATCTTCATTGACCTCATGGTTATGGTTGTTGTTGAAGGTTTTGATGACAAGTTTTCCTTTCTTGCGGTCTGAGGACACGTAGATCTCTGCCGGACATCCCATTCTGAAGCTTCTGTAACATAAAAAAATGGACAGAGTCAATGAATGAACGAAGGGAGGGCAAGTCTACTAATACAGTAACAGATGTAAGATTATCTACTTTTATTGTCTATCCAGTTCAATCCAGGAATACATGTACAACATTTAATTGCTTTCAAAAATTTCAAAAAACCTAATTTTTATTTGTCAAATGCTACTTGGTATAACTGCTTGTGGTTGGTCAAAATAAAGGTAACAATTTTGCATGTGTATCAAATGTTACAAAACTCCACATGGGTGCCCTGCATAAAAATGTGCACAAGCATCAGTGTATTAAAGCCTGCAGGACTCATACAGCTCAAGTTTCTTGTCATATTATTTCATTGTAACAAAAGATGAGATATTTTGAGCTAAGCAAACAAATGTCGGCGTACGAAACACACCATATAAGTGTACGAAATATACTGTAGTTGTTGAGCAAGACCTTTGACTGTTCCACCCACAAGAACTGTATATAAGTTGCGTAATGGGGCACATTCATACACGAAATAGAAAACTTTCACAATCCAAACCATACAGTCTCAGAGTCGACACTTTCCGTGACCACGCAGCACAGGTTTTATCTGGCTGCCCCTCAAGTAAGGCTTTTTACCTCTCCTTCAACAAGTTATCCGTACTATTTTAGGTAACTCTTGGTTCCTTAGCATGCATGGGGTTCTTGTCAAACTGCAGATCCAGAGGCTGAACATTAGCCAGGGTGATCCTGCCAATAATGAGTTTACAGGGCAGGTAAACATAGCACACAGTTCTGATTTCGATGTCGAAGCCAAAGTAACGTCTATTAAACGATACAGGTTCTCTAAGGTAGAGGTAAACGCCCCCCTCCCCATTAGGTTACGTTAATCATGTGGCTGATAATAGGACCGTTGTGTTGAAAACATGTTAACAGAAATTCAAGTTAATAAATACCCCGCTACAAAGCTGATTTTTAGGCTTGTAATTTTTTGATGTCAGAAAATGTCCAGTTTAATACAGTACCCTTGGCTAATATGGATTTAAGTCTCGGAGGCGGCCTAGGCCAGTCCAGACTGGCCTAGCCCGCCATTTTGTTTCCCCAAGGAGGTTCGTTTCACGGCTCGAGTATAACATCGCACTTTTGATAATGTCTGTTGCTAATGATGTAACGTTACATGGCATCGAGAAATTCCTGAGCTATGATTGAAGCTATGTTCAATGAATGTGTACTTACGACTGATTCCCACGAATCCCCGTGCTCCTTGATCGTGGTTTGCCATGATGAATACATCCAAACTTTGCTGCCCTGTAGACATGCTCCTCCGGAAACTTGTCAACGCTGTCCGGCAGCTTCCTATTCTCATTCAACACCGTCTTGGAAGTCACTATACTCAGCTCAACATGGTTGGCTTCCTGAAACGCTGCAAGCGCCGCCAAAAACTCGGCCCAATCAGAAAATTCGGCGCCCGCATCCAGCGCCATGATGGCTCGGGTAAAGACGAGAGCCTGACGAGCGAGCGAGAGACGAATAATGGCGGGAAAATCATGTTACCAGCTCTGATTGGTCATGTGAAAATCATGTGACGAGTCTCGCATCTCGGTGTGTCAATAGCCTGTTTAGGCTATAGACACACTGAGTGTGTCAATAGCCACAGCGAAAAAAGATTATGAGTTATCGGCAGATAGCCTCCTGCAGCTTATCGCTCAAGTTCCCAAAGTACAAAATCAAAAGAACTCCTGCTTACAGTAACACTTTCAAATAGTAGTAAGGTGCGTCTCCTTTGCTTACGATCCTCTTCATTGTTGAAACTGGCAAATTCCAGTCAGAAACGCTACCAGAACTTTGGCAGACGACAAAATTTTAAGAACTCCGCCCTCCCCACTTCTTTCCTCTGTGAAATGGGGCCTCGCTCTTCCCATCATGCCTCAGTGATGTTCTTGCCCGTGTCCTGTATTGCGATATAAATGCCTGAATAAAAGTAAGTGAGTCTCCAACTTAAATAAATAGTTTTGTAAATCTAGAAAAGCAGAAATTAATCTACAAGATGTAGTTGTGTTGATTTAGATATGTTACATTGATCGGAAGCTAATTTATATCGTATACATGTGGATATTTACACCAGGCAGCAAAATAATAACGCTGGTTGTCCCGGAATGGATAAGGCCCCCGGACTGCAATTTTAGCGTCTTTCTTATGGTAGCAGAACACAGTTTTTCGCCTATGGGGATTTACATGGTTAAGGACCCCAAAGTGAGGTGGTTCGACGACTCAAAAAATATATCAGGGTGCAAAAGTAATTAACAAGATTTCGATATGTTGGAGTTGAGGGTATAATCTACAACATATGTGAAAACGAGATGAAGTTTGTCGTCTCGTTTTCCCAGAAAGAACACTTTGAAATGACCCCCAGCGGAGGTCACCATACTGCAGCCGACACACGGAAGTAGCGGGAACCGGATTCGTGCGCGAAATTCTACCCAGCCAAACAAACATCGTAACCCAACTCATACAGCCTCAAAACTTACGTATCCCTCTACTATTCACCACAGTTTCCGACTCGCTGACGTGCACAGAAAAATTTCTATGGCTTTTCAAGAACTGCGACGACCTATTTTGTGCCCGATCTACTTATGTCCACGGGGGTCGCCCATAAATACTGTGTTATGCGACCTTAAGCAAACTTGACCTTGGATTTTTTTCCGCTCATACAATAAAACTAGTCAAGATATAAAACCGTACCAAGTTTTAGAGCAGAAACCCAAATGGTTCCTGAGATATGGCCAACTTTGCACTTCGACGCCTAGCACAGGTGTCGGCCCCGTACAAGGGCTATCTGTGGGGCCGCTAATTGGTCTCATTATCTCAACAAATCTAATATTCTGGTTGACTTTTTCTTCTACAAAGAGCTTGCCAGACCTTATTCTAACGTTCTGAGTGATTGGGGTTGGGAGTTAGTCTTTTTTTTCGGCGGAAAAAGGGGGGGGGGGTAGAGCGGGTATTGGCTCACACTAAGTCCTATACTTAAGCATAGGGCGCGGTCTTGGCGGCCGTTGCCATGGTAACGGCGGGTCTGACGGTAACAAATATGTTATAGTTCAAGTCAGTCGACGTCAGTACCTAACATATCAGTCAAATTTAATGCTGTTGTCCGTCCCTGGGGAATTCCCACTTTGGTTTTAAGCAAACTTGACCTTGGATTATTTTCCGCTCATACAATAAAACTAGTCAAGATATAAAACCGTACCAAGTTTTAGAGCAGAAACCCAAATGGTTCCTGAGATATGGCCAACTTTGCACTTCGACGCCTAGCACAGGTGTCGGCCCCGTACAAAGGCTATCTGTGGGGCCGCTAATTGGTCTCATTATCTCAACAAATCTAATATTCTGGTTGACTTTTTCTTCTACAAAGAGCTTGCCAGACCTTATTCTAACGTTCTGAGTGATTGGGGTTGGGAGTTAGTCTTTTTTTTCGGCGGAAAAAGGGGGGGGGGTAGAGCGGGTATTGGCTCACACTAAGTCCTATACTTAAGCATAGGGCGCGGTCTTGGCGGCCGTTGCCATGGTAACGGCGGGTCTGACGGTAACAAATATGTTATAGTTCAAGTCAGTCGACGTCAGTACCTAACATATCAGTCAAATTTAATGCTGTTGTCCGTCCCTGGGGAATTCCCACTTTGGTTAAAGGTAGCAGAACACAGTTTTTCGCCTATGGGGATTTACATGGTTAAGGACCCCAAAGTGAGGTGGTTCGACGACTCAAAAAATATATCAGGGTGCAAAAGTAATTAACAAGATTTCGATATGTTGGAGTTGAGGGTATAATCTACAACATATGTGAAAACGAGATGAAGTTTGTCGTCTCGTTTTCCCAGAAAGAACACTTTGAAATGACCCCCAGCGGAGGTCACCATACTGCAGCCGACACACGGAAGTAGCGGGAACCGGATTCGTGCGCGAAATTCTACCCAGCCAAACAAACATCGTAACCCAACTCATACAGCCTCAAAACTTACGTATCCCTCTACTATTCACCACAGTTTCCGACTCGCTGACGTGCACAGAAAAATTTCTATGGCTTTTCAAGAACTGCGACGACCTATTTTGTGCCCGATCTACTTATGTCCACGGGGGTCGCCCATAAATACTGTGTTATGCGACCTTAAGCAAACTTGACCTTGGATTTTTTTCCGCTCATACAATAAAACTAGTCAAGATATAAAACCGTACCAAGTTTTAGAGCAGAAACCCAAATGGTTCCTGAGATATGGCCAACTTTGCACTTCGACGCCTAGCACAGGTGTCGGCCCCGTACAAAGGCTATCTGTGGGGCCGCTAATTGGTCTCATTATCTCAACAAATCTAATATTCTGGTTGACTTTTTCTTCTACAAAGAGCTTGCCAGACCTTATTCTAACGTTCTGAGTGATTGGGGTTGGGAGTTAGTCTTTTTTTTCGGCGGAAAAAGGGGGGGGGGTAGAGCGGGTATTGGCTCACACTAAGTCCTATACTTAAGCATAGGGCGCGGTCTGGCGGCCGCTTTCCTATTAACACCGGGGCTCTCACGAAAAAAAATATTTTATTTCAAAAGAGACGCCATCTCAACCCCAAATATATCTCAAAAATTAAGCGGTGGTGCCCCCCCCGGGAAATCCCCCTTTTTGTTTAAAGGAAACAGAACATGGTTTTTCTTCTCCGCCGATTAACAAGGTTGGCGCCCCCAAAGAGCGGTGCTTCGTTTACACAAAAA
>NC_049980.1:20552786-20554883 GCF_000003815.2 Branchiostoma floridae | reverse complement strand
AAAGAGCAAACAGAGAACGCGAGCAGGATCGAGTTGCAACCAGAAAAGAAGGGGAGAGTCGAAGATTGGGGGAACGAACAGATCAGGTAATCAGCTGGGACCAAAGAGAGTCCAACATAAGAGAGGGTAATGTAGAAAGTGACGGGACATCAGGATGTAAAGGTGACAAATGTCCGCGGTAATCGCAAATTAACTCCCTACAGAAACCACGGGCCCTGGTAAGCGGAGTGGACAGACAATAGGGTACCGCTGTAGTAAATGATCAAGATTCTACCATAGTGAAAAGTATCAATAGTGAAGTAAACTCTGAGAAGCAGCAGGAGGCAGCTAAACCCAGCATAGACCAAGTAGATAGTATCAAGGACGATTCTTTGTTAAGTAGAACAGTAGGGGGGTGTAGAATAAGAGATGTAAACTTCGAGGGGAAAACTGTGCCGTGTTTGATTGACACAGGATCTCAAGTCACCACCATGACGCATAGTTGTTTTAGAATGCACTTTGGGAGTAACGGAGAAAGACTGAAGGACACAGCCAGCTGGCTGAGGTTAACCGCGGCAAATGGCCTGCCAATCAAGTGCGTTGGGTATTGCGAATTAGATGTCACGTTCAAGGGGAAAATGCTACCAAAACGGGGAGTAATCATTGTAGAAGATGAGGGGGAAGGGCCAGCCCCTGGTGTTTTAGGTATGAATGTTTTGCAAGGATTCGGGGACCAACCAACAGGGGTAGATGTTAAGGATGAGGAGCAAAATTTGGACCAGGCATGGAAAGAAACCATTAAGTGTATCAAGAAACAAGAGTCATTTGCTAGGGCGGATGGACGAGTAGGTCTCGCACGTGTGGCCGGCAAAGATAGAGTGACTGTACCAGCCGGACATGAGATGATCTTATTTTGTAGAACACGCCCTGGGCCAGACGGCAAACCCTACTCCGTATTAGTTGAGCCCCCAGAAGCAGGTTGTCTTCCCAGGGATATTCTTGTAGCACGTACTTTTGCACAAGTTAGGCATGGCAGAGTACCTGTCCGAGTAGCCAATGTCGCAGAATATGACATTCAAATAAGGCACAATGCAGTCTTGGGAGAGTTGTACCAAGCCGAAGTCCAACCTCAGGGGAACATAGAATTTGCAGAAGTTAGTCAGAATGAGATTCGTGTAGACTTCCGTTCCTGTACCAAGGAGGAAGAACCCCAGGTCCATAGTAGTACTAGTAGTAAGCCTAAAGTTGACTTGTCTGGTGCAGACTTAACAGAAGAACAGAAAGACAAATTGGAAAAGTTTCTAGATGAACATTCTGATGTGTTCTCCTCACATAAACATGATTTCGGCTGTACGGATGCAGTTACTCATAGGATACCAACTGGTGATTCACCTCCCATCAGGGAGCCTTACAGGAGAATTCCTCCCGCTCTGTACCAGGAAGTCAAGCAACATGTGAATGATATGCTAGAACAGGGTGTGATCAGGGAGAGCTGTAGTCCCTGGGCATCAGCTGTTGTACTAGTTCGTAAGAAGGATGGAAGTTTAAGATTTTGTGTTGACTACCGTAAGCTAAACGCAAAGACACATAAGGATGCATTTCCGTTACCGCGTATCGAGGAATCCTTAGACGCGCTGCAGGGGGCTAGCCTGTTTTCGACCCTGGACTTAGCTAGTGGGTACTGGCAGGTGAAAATGGATGAGAAGGACCGAGAAAAGACTGCATTTTGCCTACCGTTTGGCTTGTTCGAATTTGATCGTATGTCAATGGGTTTGACCGGAGCCCCGTCAACATTTAGTAGATTAATGCAGCGTTGCCTAGGAGACCAGAATCTCGAGATATTGCTTATTTACCTAGATGACATCATTGTTTTCTCCAAAGATTTTGACGAACATTTGTCCCGCCTAGACTTAGTTTTCACTAGACTCAAGTCATACGGATTAAAACTTCGGCCAGACAAGTGTCATTTGTTCAGAAGAAGAGTAAAGTATTTAGGTCACGTGGTTTCGAAAGATGGAGTAGCCACGGACCCAGAGAAATGTTCCGCATTGCGTGATTGGCCAGTACCAAAAACCAGTAGAGACGTAAAGTCGTTCGTGCCTTTGTCCTATTATCGCC
>NC_049980.1:20549519-20551390 GCF_000003815.2 Branchiostoma floridae | reverse complement strand
CAAAAAATTTAGCCAAAATAAAAACCCCTCCCAAATTTCGCCGAAAAAACCCAATTGGTCCCTGAAAAAAGACCAACTTGGCTGTAAGAGCAATAGCCAAGGTTTCGCCCCCTTACAAGGGCTATTTGGGGCCCCTACTTGTTGTCTTATCTCAACAAATTTGATTTTTGTGGGAGATTTTCTCCAAAAAGGTGCCCCCCCCGTATTTTACCATTTTGAGGAATGAGGGGGGGGAGTATTTGTTTTTTTTTTCGGGCGAAAAAGGGGGGGGGGGTAGAGCGGGTATTGGCTCACACTAAGTCCTATACTTAAGCATAGGGCGCGGTCTTGGCGGCCGTTGCCATGGTAACGGCGGGTCTGACGGTAACAAATATGTTATAGTTCAAGTCAGTCGACGTCAGTACCTAACATATCAGTCAAATTTAATGCTGTTGTCCGTCCCTGGGGAATTCCCACTTTGGTTTTAAGCAAACTTGACCTTGGATTATTTTCCGCTCATACAATAAAACTAGTCAAGATATAAAACCGTACCAAGTTTTAGAGCAGAAACCCAAATGGTTCCTGAGATATGGCCAACTTTGCACTTCGACGCCTAGCACAGGTGTCGGCCCCGTACAAAGGCTATCTGTGGGGCCGCTAATTGGTCTCATTATCTCAACAAATCTAATATTCTGGTTGACTTTTTCTTCTACAAAGAGCTTGCCAGACCTTATTCTAACGTTCTGAGTGATTGGGGTTGGGAGTTAGTCTTTTTTTTCGGCGGAAAAAGGGGGGGGGGTAGAGCGGGTATTGGCTCACACTAAGTCCTATACTTAAGCATAGGGCGCGGTCTTGGCGGCCGTTGCCATGGTAACGGCGGGTCTGACGGTAACAAATATGTTATAGTTCAAGTCAGTCGACGTCAGTACCTAACATATCAGTCAAATTTAATGCTGTTGTCCGTCCCTGGGGAATTCCCACTTTGGTTAAAGGTAGCAGAACACAGTTTTTCGCCTATGGGGATTTACATGGTTAAGGACCCCAAAGTGAGGTGGTTCGACGACTCAAAAAATATATCAGGGTGCAAAAGTAATTAACAAGATTTCGATATGTTGGAGTTGAGGGTATAATCTACAACATATGTGAAAACGAGATGAAGTTTGTCGTCTCGTTTTCCCAGAAAGAACACTTTGAAATGACCCCCAGCGGAGGTCACCATACTGCAGCCGACACACGGAAGTAGCGGGAACCGGATTCGTGCGCGAAATTCTACCCAGCCAAACAAACATCGTAACCCAACTCATACAGCCTCAAAACTTACGTATCCCTCTACTATTCACCACAGTTTCCGACTCGCTGACGTGCACAGAAAAATTTCTATGGCTTTTCAAGAACTGCGACGACCTATTTTGTGCCCGATCTACTTATGTCCACGGGGGTCGCCCATAAATACTGTGTTATGCGACCTTAAAGGTAGCAGAACACAGTTTTTCGCCTATGGGGATTTACATGGTTAAGGACCCCAAAGTGAGGTGGTTCGACGACTCAAAAAATATATCAGGGTGCAAAAGTAATTAACAAGATTTCGATATGTTGGAGTTGAGGGTATAATCTACAACATATGTGAAAACGAGATGAAGTTTGTCGTCTCGTTTTCCCAGAAAGAACACTTTGAAATGACCCCCAGCGGAGGTCACCATACTGCAGCCGACACACGGAAGTAGCGGGAACCGGATTCGTGCGCGAAATTCTACCCAGCCAAACAAACATCGTAACCCAACTCATACAGCCTCAAAACTTACGTATCCCTCTACTATTCACCACAGTTTCCGACTCGCTGACGTGCACAGAAAAATTTCTATGGCTTTTCAAGAACATGCGACGACCTATTT
>NC_049980.1:20516573-20547177 GCF_000003815.2 Branchiostoma floridae | reverse complement strand
AGTCCACTGGTAGTTTTAAAGGTAGTGGCCCATGGGAAAAAGTGTTTCCTGTGTTTTGGAAGCTAGCAAAATGGCAGTCTTTCCCCATGGAATTCCATATTCTGTTGTGTTGATTTTTTAGTAAGCGATGACCACCACTTCAAAGACGGGCAGTACCTGTACCAGTTTAAACAGGATTTCACCAGACGGTACCGGCTGTCGGAGGTGCTGACTCCGCTGGAGCCCATCCTCCCACGCTCTCACTCACGCCACGGCAGCATCAGCAGCGAGAGGACCAACTCAACATCTTCTGTTGGTACGTCATTGGCATACCCAGCAATAGTACTTCGGTCTATGCATATATGAAGATTTGAAGTAAAGCCATACCAAGTTGATTTGTTGCTACATGTACTTGGGTATCAAAAGATGCTCCAGTGGAAGGACAGCAAAACAGGGTCTGGAGGGAGAGTCTGTTCTTTGGAACACACGATTAAACTTTTTCCTACCAGCCATCTGTTTTCATCATGGCCTCTTGGAAACATTTTACTTTAAAATGTCCATCACAGGAACACCAAATAAAGCCTCTTTCTTCATTGGTGGTGATGAGGATGAGAATAAAGAGAGATCAGGGTCCTTTGGAAATTCATCTGGTAAATATTACTTTAACTTTTCCATTTTAAATAACTTTTGTCTATATCTTTGCAGATTTTGTTTGTCACGGAGAGTACACTCATGTTACCTATGTAAAGATTTGATAGTGATAATACAGGATTTTATATTGATTCACTACCATTGTCATCTCCTAGTTTTGCTGCGACCAGTGACTTTAGATGAGCTTAGGAACAACCAGGGGCGGTACACACAGAAGCATATCAGGGTAAGGAGATAATGTAGTTTTACCAAATCCTGTGTATTGCAAGGAAATAGTAGCTGTATTTGTTTATTGGTTTGGATGTTCATGACATCTTGTTTCTTTACAATTTCAGTTGATTCACATAAAGTATTCAGTTGTGATGTAAAGGAGCCATTGACATTATTTGGTAGTGAAAATAACATAATTCTGGGCTGGAAGGTAAAGTTGTGTGTCTTGACTTACAGATTGTGAGTGATGCTGTGGGTTATGGGATGGTGGTACGAGGGAACGGTCCAACCTACATCCAGACGGTGGACCCTGGTGGGCCGGCCGCAGCAGCTGGGGTTAAGGTACTTGTATCCAGAATTACAAGTTCAAGTTTGGTGTGAATCAATCTACTGTAGGTGTACAATCCAGCACCATGTTCACCACATCGTCAAATGTAATACTCCATCCATGGCTGATCTATTCCATTTCTTTGACTGTTGAAGTAACCTTAATATAAACAAGAAATCTTTTTAAAAAAGTTGTGCCTTGCCGCGTGTTAGGGATATCGTCAGGAAAAAGTAGGTCAGCACTTCAAGCCCGGCAAGGCAAAATGCTGTGCCTTGGCAAAAACACAATACAATGACTGTTTTTACTGTTTCTGAAAGAGCTAACCAAGAGGAGTAAAATGCTTTTTAGATGAAGCGAATGGCTTGAACGGTTGCTGAGATATGGCTCCACAAAGTTGCCAAAACCTACCCTCAGATATGGCCGGCTGCGCGATAAACGATGAAAATAAAAAAAATACCTTTTTTGAGGGGTGATGAAAAGGTAAGTAAAGGCTGCAAAGCTTGTTTTATCTTGTTTCCCCGTAATATGTACTACATAGAATCACTCCACAGAGTTCTGAACATTCATGGCATTTTATTATGCTTTTACACAGGGTCGATGTATGCAGCACCCACTGGTGTCCTTTCACACAATAATTGTCATCTTACCTTATTCTTTAAGAAATAAGTAAATTTGGGTTTAAAAGTTCACATTTTGGGTTACAGTCAATGGTGTTTTTTGCACCAGTTGAGTCGCATTGTAGAAGATTAAATATCATACTTCATATACTTTTGCAATGTACACAACATTATGGTATCTTATATTACCAACAATGTCACATCTATAGAATATCAGCAATATTAATTGCCTTATAACAAGGTCAACTTGGTCAAGGTGAAAGGTAAGTGTGTGAATATGTCGCATTATTTTCATGTTGAGCCATGATGTTACACTGTATCAACAGTACAACTTTACACTTAGATACATTTGTAATAAAATATAGAAGACAGATGTTTGTACTAATAAGAGATAAAATATCAATAGGTAGACATTGTGTAAACACTAAATTTATTAGGACAAGTTCAACATTTTTCAAGGTCAAAGGCTCAGTCTTCAGGATACATACAATCGACACATATTTCTTTGATGTACTTGCAGGTACATGAACTTCTCCTTATTTAATCAATACTATAAATAGTATAATGCAATGTAAACTACTTTTTACAAAAACAACAGGCTTACTCATCATTTTCTGTGGTTACTGGTAGCAACAGTATTCTTTAACAAACTTAATGCTAATAGCACTGGCTGCACAACTTGTCAACATTATGTTTGACCTCTACCATTCAATATCTCCGCTCCGCTCTCCAGTCTTATATCAGCTACATCTGGTACTTGGTGCAATCTACACTCCACCTGAAAAACAAAATTATTTGAGTTTCATGATTAACATGTCTACCATCATGGTGATAATGTTCTTCCATCTGAGGGGATGACGACCTACTCCAGTACCACGTCTGATGTTCATCTACATCATCATCTTTCTTATGACTTCTTTCTTTCTTGTGACGAAAGATTCAGAATGATCCAATAATGAAATGAAGAATTCAATAAAGAAAGAAAGGCAAGTTGGGGCAAGGAATAGATTAACTTATTATCATTGATTAAGTAGATAAATACCTGCAACAAGATGGAAGGAGGTAAGTGTCACTGTTTCTGAGCCATCTTCTGCGACTGAATCTCAGTACCAACTGCGACAACCTCGCCCGGTCGGTAGGAACCTGGCTGATAGTAGAGACAAGAGTATAATATTGCAGGTAAGTACATATTTATGATTTCTGCTACACCAGAAAAACCCTTGGCACAATCTGACAAAGAATACACATTCTGGTTGCACAAATTTTTCACGTTAACAAAAATGCCATTAGTGTTTTGAAAAATTTGGGCATAGGTTACCCGGCTGACCCATATCAGGGGGCACGGTGCCTCAAGTTCAACAAGTGAAAAAAATACAAAATGGTATTTTAGTCTTGGAACGAGGCAAGGGATGATTCACACCAACAGTAACGATGATATTGAAAATACAATTGAGATTTTCTTACAAATTGGGCATACCCTGTAGGTACCTCAAGTTACCATGGTGCCTCAAGTTCAACAAGTGAAAAGAAATACTAGTAGTACACAACAGGCCTATCAATGATCCATATGTAAAATATGCTAAAGAAAGCAATAAACTAATAAGAAAAAATTACTAAGAAACATTTTACATACATGTAAGTTTCATGACTAAAACATGGATAAAGAAACACTGCATAGAAATTATATTGCTGGGATTGACTTGAGAAAAAATTGTTCAAAAGCACATTTTCTTCAACATGCCCCCCTCCCCCAAACACTACAAATTGTATCAAGTATTTTACCTTGAAATTCTTCATCCATAGCGTCAAAAAAGGTTCTATTTGTGCCGCTTCAGTCACATATCCTCCGTTTCTGAGGGGCACGCGGCCCAAAATTTGGCACGTTTGGATCGCGCGGCGCCGCCGCCCGGCCAAATCGGGGCGATCGTCGGGGAAAACAGCATACGGCAGAGGGTTTTTGTGGTAGCGTTGAAATACCTAGTCAAACGTTCTTGAGACGTTTCGATGACGTCATTGCCTACTTATATATTCACATGCAATGCATTGGTCTAATTAGGCATTTATTTCATCTTTATGAATAGGTAATGCAAATTATTATGCGAGATAATTCACTTGATTATATATTTACTTCAATGGATTTGAAATATTACCATACGAACGCTTCATTCATTCGATGTAACCAGATGTTAAGAGGCTTTCAGTACCGACCACAACTGTTATCAAATGCGTAAAAGGGAGGTATAAAGATTGACGGGTATGTACTGTTAGTCGCCTAAGCCGTAAGTTTGTCCTCGAGAAAGAGAACTGGGAAGGGCCTTTGGAAGGGCCTTTGGAAGGGCTGGGTTAACATTGCTTGAACCATTGAACCATGGAACCATGGAACCATGGAACCATGGAACCATTGAACCAACCAAGAAAATAGTGGCTACAAGGCCATGCCGCCTGCGGCGGCAAGGCAAAAAGTTTGGAAACTTCAGTTGATCATATCTCCATTGTTGGTTTATGATGTTATATTGTTTGTATGATCTATCATTGGAAAGCATATTTGGTACATTTGCTATGATTTTGCATTCATGTGTCAAGCACCAGGACTACTCATGTGAGCGGGTTGCAAAAATACACCAACTTGTTACATTTCAGGTGCGCCAGTTTGTGAAAGCTGTTAACGGGACAGATGTGCTGGAGATGGGCCATCAGGAAGTCGCCAAGTACATCCTGGCAAACCAAGATGTCGTCAACCTGGTGGTCCTGCAGCATGGCAGAATGCTGTAAATGTGATGTTTGGTACTACTAACATGGCAGGAATACTGTGTAGTATCAGCACTTGTATTACCATGATGGTACTGCAACATGGCAGAATGCTGTGAATGGGATGTTTGGCACTACATGTATTAACATTTTAGTGATACTGCATAGTTTCACATGATGTGTACTAATGCCATCTGTATTACCATCATAGTACTGCAGTGTATAAGAATACTGTGTGCCAATGCCATCTGTGTTGCCATGATGGTACAACAAGTAATTCTTAAAAGACCTCTTTTAGCTCAGAGAAGAACTCTCACAGTGATCTCAACTTCATATTGGTGTTACCTGGCTACATCATTTTAGTCAACACCAATACAGTAGGGTAGGAAAAGACTAATGCTTTAGGAGTGTATGAGACATTTCTGAATCAGTACCCAGTATTTGATTGCACATAATTCATGTTCTCTTTTAACGTTTTATTGCAAAGCCAACTATCTGCTCAGCTCATTGGTATGTGACAAGAGTTATGACTGTAGATGTGAATAGGGGCTGTCCGATACTTCAAACATATTAGTTGGGATCAGGGAAATATAGGCCCTTAGTTGGATAACACTTTGATGCCAAAGTTAGAATTCAAAGCAGTAGCTACATGTAACTCAGGCAATGGCAGCATGTAATGAACTTTGATATCCTTTTGAGTGAGGTAATTCTCAACCAATATGCATATTACTACAGTACACCACTAATTCTACAAGGAATATTATAGTTGAGTTTTATAGAGCAGCAAATATTAGCTAGAAAGATGTTTAAATCATTGAGTTCAACACACTAGCAACAGTATGTATCAATGCATACACAGCTGCAGTGGTTTTGGAACTTTTCGTTGAGGCTCCAGTAATGCTGTACGTGGTGGCATTGATCCCACAGATTGCAATGTTCTGTCTCTTTACATAATCCATTTGGGTAACATAAGGCAATATGTCAAACTGAAGACTTCTATCCATAGCATATCTTGCAGGTAGATATTATCTAATGTAATGATACACACTAAGATTTGATGGTAATCAAACCAATTGTTTTAATGAAAGTATGATCAGTGCAATTGATATTGTAGCAATAACGTGTGTACAAGGAATGACATGCAGCTTTGCTGTTTAATGAGATTTCAGTACAACGAATTGTCGTATTTTGTCAGTGGCCTTACAAATAGTTAATATGTTCAAGTATGTTATCTTGTAGCATAAGAATGTGGAAATGATTGCATGTAATGTGCATTATCTTCTGGTAAGGATGTGATCCTGAATCTTTTTGAAATGTTGAATCTTTTTAGGAGGTAAAATCAGTGAAAAGTAATTGCAACAACTTCAATCAAATTGCCTCTAATACTATGAAACCAAAATAGATTTGTTTTGGAGATCAATAATCTAGACAATAAAACAGTTTGAGAGTAAAAAAAATGCATCATTGACTGGTGATTTGTGTAAACAGCTAGACAAGGTTTTGCTGGTGGCAGGGTAGGGGGTACTCCATCCATTCAGCAGCATCTGGTGAGGGGGCCGGGCACAGTGTGGCTACTGGAGGCAGGACTGGCTGTCTCTTCGGTTGTGAGGGTTGACTGGAGGGTCCTGTTCCATGGAACCTGGACTGTCTGCCTTCTGTAATGGACAAACTGCTGATGCTGTCTCCGTCCTCTTTGCCTTTCGTGGTTGTCTGTGGAAAGTGACGACGGAAGGTTTTCTTGGCACTATCCATACTCTGGTTGACATCCATAGACAACATGGTGGGTGTGGTTACCATGACGCCCATTGGAGCGGCACCTGTGGCTGACGTGTTCCAGTACTGGTCATCCTCCACACTGGTGATGACCATGTTTCTACCAATCAGGACATCATCGTCTCCGATCGGCCGAAGAAAAACTCCTTCTTTCCGGTGACGTCTGGTCCCTCCCGGGGTGCTGGAACGGAGCGTCCTGAAGGACAGCGGTGTGTACGCTCCCGTACGCTGCCCTCCGGTCAGCCACATCGCCCACGCCACGTCCTGGTACAGACCCACCATCTGGGTGAACAGCGCTTGTCGCTCGGCCTCAAGCTCAGCTTTCTTGTTGAGCCAGCGGCCGTGGCTGGTCTGCAGCCGCTCCTCCATACCTACCAGGAACTCCTCCACGTCTCTCCTCAGCTCACGTGTGGCAGCAGCAGCCTGGCGTTTCAGACGAGCCTTCTCCTGCTGGAACCTGCAGTGTGCGATGTACCTGCACATGGAGAAGGTTTTGTTTGAGAGTCATCAAGTTATATGCAAACTCTAAGTAATTGATAGCAAAGCAGTATATGCCTGTAATGATTAGTTGATACAGAAGAAAAAAAATGAAGAAAACAATTATATCATCTGAAAATAGGTTCAGCACCAAGGACAGGGGCACCAATTTGTTGGTGTGTCATTCAGCACCAGGGACAGGGGCACCAGTTTTGTTAATGTGTCATTCAGCACCGGGGACAGGGGCACCAGTCTTGTTGGAGTGTCATTCAGCACCAAGGACAGGGGCACCAGTCTTGTTGATGTGTCATTCAGGGGCACCAGTCTTGTTGGTGTGTCATTCAGCACCAGGGACAGGTGCACCAGTCTTGTTAATGTGTCATTCAGCACCGGGGACAGGGGCACCAGTCTTGTTGGAGTGTCATTCAGCACCAAGGACAGGGGCACCAGTCTTGTTGATGTGTCATTCAGGGACAGGGGCACCAGTCTTGTTGGTGTGTCATTCAGCACCAGGGACAGGAGCACCAGTCTTGTTAATGTGTCATTCGGCACCAATGACAGGGGCACCAGCCTTGTTGGTGTGTAATTCTGCACCAGGGACAGGGGCACCAGCCTTGTTGGAGTGCCATTCAGCACTGGGCAGGGGTAGGGGTGTCATTCATATCTTCTATTGTTGTTAGTCTGTCATATCTGACAGATTACTTACCTTTCACACAAATGCTTCAAGCGGAGCTCTGGTATTTGCCGTGTCATCCTCATCACATCAACCATCAGGAAACGAATCTCCTTGGGTATAAAAAAATTACAACCAGTCATTGAAATTACCTGATAATGATACAACACATTTAACTATAGGTACATGGATGTAGGTGTTATCAGCCAATTTTTTGTTAAAGGTGCTGTCACACCTGCATGACTTTTTTTTGTTACAGGAGGTTCAACAAAGCTGTGACAGAATCTATGTACAGTAGCATTTCTTGTCACAAGACTTTGATGCGATACATCCATGATTGTTTCATGATTGCCCTCTAATTTGTTGTGATAAACGCAACATACAACAATCACTTCAGATGCTGACCTCTGCAACAGATTGATCGGTGAAGAGCTTTTCCATCTCTCTCAGAGCGGCACTCTGCTGGTGTATGTTACGGAACAGGCTTTCCTCTGCCTTGTCTTTATTAACCCAAACACGATCCTTTATCTCCCTAATGATGTGGTTCTGCTGTTCCAACTGCATGGGCAGGATCAAGAAGAAAACAATAGAGGATGTAAATGAATTTTGCTTTTGGTTCAGTTTTCCCAGACAGAAATATTTGACGTCAAAGCTAGTATGTTTACAAGTGAGATTACTTGCACTGTAATACAAAGCACATCTAGCTATTGTGCCAAAGTTTGTGCGTGCAATGTAACTGTTATACTATAAATGATTACAAAGATTTAAAATGAATTCTAAACAGTGACAACAAACAACCATGCGATGTCTTGGAATGGACCCTACTATCTTTATTTCTCTTCATAGATACGATACATGTACTTGTACAATGTCTCTATATGTGTATTGTAATCAGGGTTTACGTGTATTTCACATAGTGATATACATGTAGGCAAGGTTTACACAGTACTTTCACAGAACAGCAGCAGCACTGTGACCTTAAGTTTCACCTTCCTCTCCCCATGCTGTTCCTACCTGTTTCTCCAGCTCCTGCCTTACATCCGTCAGCAGCTGGATCCTGCTGTCCTTCATCTTCAGCTCCTCCACAAACAGCTGCTGTTTCTTCTGCAGCTGTTCTGTCAGCTTCTCCTGTGCGCCGGACATATCACGGTACCGCGCCAGCAGACTGTGGTACTTCTCTGACTGGAATGGTACGGTGGGGAGGGGATTTATACGGCTATATGATTCGACAGATTAGCAGCAAACATATCATTAACAGGTCAGAAAAACATTGCTTTGAACAGAGCTAGTTGGGGGTAAGTTCAAGGTGCAAGGTATTGCACACAACTTTCCACGAAACTAATAGTGAGGCAAAAGGAGACAAGCGGAGACAGAGAAAGCCAGCGACCGCACAAAGCCTCTCCATCCACGAGTTGCCTTGTCCAACGTACACCAGTCCGGCCTCTACAGTCACATAGGGTGTGTTCACAGGGCGGGTCTTCATAACGATCTCAAGAATATGCAAATGACAAACATTTATGTAATACTCTTGGCTTTGTTTATTCGTTTCTGACCTGACTCATTTTTGACATGGCCAGCTCCTTCTCCGCACCCTCCAGCTGATCCCGCGCGAACTTAACCCTGGCCTCCTGCGTCATCACCTCCCGCTTCAGCCGCTGCGCATGTGCAGCCTGGGCCTCCAGGTCCTTGGCCACCAGAGACTTGCCGGTAGCAGCCTCCTTAATCTTGAGTCTGGGAAAATTAACAGAAGAAGATAGGTGATAGAAGGTGGAGGGCAACACTTTGCCGTGTTTTTCTTGAGAACGGGCGGGCATTGTGCCATTCTGTCCTTGGTAAGATCAAGGAGGTTCTTTTTGGTAAAATGATCTGCGAATATGCGAGTGAGATAGGATATCGAAATTGGTGTGTTACGCCAAAGGATGGTTATACAAGTGCAGAAGCCCATATCTAGGATGAAATCGTCAACACCCCTTTCCACTAGAGGCTGCGGTCACTGAGCGACCAAAGATTTGACAGATTGGTCAACGAATTTCACAGATAAAGAATGTTTTTTTAACGCGTTGTGCATTTTGTTGAAGAAGAAACTAGCTATAGCACATCACAATTTACCTCTTGTTCATCAGTGCTTTGGCAAGCTTGAACTCCAAGGACACGAGCATCTCCACAACGTCCTTTCCCAGCTGTGTTATCAAGCTCCTCAAGGACCTCTGGCTGGCCTGGCCGAGGGACAGGTCCGAGATCTGTTTCACCTCCAGAGCCTGCTCAGGAAGGTCTTCCTTCTGAAGGATCTGCACGATGGCTTCCTTGAACCTGTTTTTGGCGGGGAGAGGTTGGAAAGTAGGCTAAATTTATCAGGCAATGAGAAACTAAATTTAATATATTGTCCCGTGGTTAAGAAGTGATAGCATTTGTCTTGGGTTGTCGTACGAATTTGATGTATTTGAATTCTCAAGCAGACTGTGACAGAACCACACGCCGACAAGGATCTATGACGTGACAGCCTTTTCAGTAACAAGACACACACATGTATGCACGACTAACCCGAAAATGCTATTAGTTTGTGATTGTACGATAGAACGACGTAAAAGCAAAACAATCAAAATTAACAAACTCATCCTCCTACGCACGGTCCCCAACGGCTAGCTAACTCGCCTATTGGGGAGTTTCGATACGACTGTGGTCCCTCTGCGTAGGAGAATGTAACAAACTTAACTGAGCTCTAAGATACCAGATGGAGTGCAAATATGGTTGAAGAATAAATCTACCTTTACACGAAGGACATGTCAGCAAGATTTCCTGGTAGTGACTTCTACTATTGGAACAAACCTGTTGATGGTGTAAACAATATGGCGGCATTCCCTGTCCACATCTCCCAAGTCTTTGCCCTGCTCCAGCCGAATCTTCCGCAGACCAGCATCAAACCTGGGGCACAGCAGGTTCGAATGAGCTAGTCGTTATTAGGAATTAAGAATTAGAATTAAGAGAAAACCAAACTTTTGATAGAGATCAACATTGGACAACTGCTACAACGATATGAACATTGAAATGATAGAAAGAATATGCCCGCAGGATCTTTACCTTGCCTTTTCCATTTGGATATGAGACTGAGTTTTCCTCATCTCAGCTTCGTATTGTAGTGTAATGCGTGACACCATCTGATTGGCTGCGGCTGCCGGGTTTATCTTTTTGGGTGACTGTTCTCGCGCCCCTCGCCTGGTTTTCTTTGGAGCCACCGCTTCTGTTCCACCAGGAGTAGTCACGACCTCGGGGGGCTCACTTGTGCCAATGTCAGGCTCCTGAAGCTCCTGTTCCTGTATAGAGAGGAGTGCTGCAATTAGAGGACTGTGCAATTTCCACCTACAGATCCTTGATTTGATCCCGAACCACCATGAATGCTCCTGAAGGCCTCCGCCACACAGTCGACAAACTTCGGACGCCTTTGTAGATGACCAGAAAAGTAAAATGATGGCTCCAACTGCACACGTTTGATAAGGTGGATAGTCATGGTCGTGTAAAGTTTATTTCCCAATTGGGGCATGGTGAGTATCGAACCCAGAACCTACTGGGTCTGAGCCCAACACTATCATTACGCCACGTACACTGACGCCACGCCGAAGCCAAACGCTTTTAAAGGTCACCGAATCTCAAAATCGCCCAAGAGTCGAGTGTATTTTACGCTTTAAAAGTAGCTTCTTTAGTTTAGTTTAACTTAATCCTCCTGTTACACATCACCTGCATCTGTAGGAGCTCGTTCTTCATCTGCAGGTCCCTCCTGAGCTCCTGCACCTCCTCCTGCAGTCCGGACACCTCCTCCTGTAGGGACTCGATCTGCAGCTTGTAGGCCTCCTCCTTCTGGTCAAACTTCTCCAACATGTCTGCCTGAACACCGGCATTCCTGCAAGGAGAATTTGGCTGTTAAAAATGTTCTTGTGATATAACCTAGAGGAACTTCACCTGCCAGATATTTCAGCTACCTTTCTGAGGGCCGGAATGTACATGGCAAATGATGGAAAATGGTCACAAAGGTTGAGCATAAACAGGATCAATGCAACTTGTGAATACTTTACAGAGTTAACAAGCCGATAATTCTTTGACTGAGGTATAATGTCGAGGAAAATCCAGTTTATCTCAGCCATGAAATCACCTGCTGTCTGGTCGTGGAGGAGCGCTTCCTTGCATCCTGTTGTGAATTTCAGCCTGTTCTCTCAAAGTGGCCAGTTCCTTGTCTCTCTGGTCCAGCGCTGCCTTGAGCTGGTCCACTGTCTCCCTCAGCTGCCCGGCCTGCTGGTCCATCAGGAGCATGGTGGATGAGGAAGGACCCGAGGGCTTCTTGGATTCTTCAGCCCGCATGTTCTCAAACATAGCCCATTTCTACATGACACAATTGCCACAACATACGGTACATGAAAAAACGAGCGGCAAAGAAATACGAAAAGAAAAACAAATACCAATATGTCTGATACGTTCCCTGTTGCTCACTAAAACTTCCTGACAATTTTCCATGGTATACTATTCCTTTACCGGACCGGGGATGTGAGTTTCTTTGTTTCAGAACTGAGTACTAAAGGTTAAAGCAACTACATGTATTGTCAATCTATTTTTTCTTATGAAAAATTACGACCATGATCATCTATCAATGACAAGATAATCTGTACCTGCTGTTGGTTCTCGAGTTGCTTGGCAAGGGTGGTGTTCTCAGCCTGCGCTGCTGCCAGACTTTGTGCCACTTCCTCTGCCTTGGTCTCTGCCAGCTTGACACGGCCTTCAGTCTCCTTTACCTTCAAACTAATAGTACAGGAGTTAATCAATTTATCATCTGCCGACATCAACGACTGATGAGTCTGTATACACATCACAGATGTCAGGGAGTTAATCAAAGCATAAATGTCTACCTCCTATCATGTATTCAATTCAATGTTGTTAAAAGCTTTACCTCAATGTATGGTTTGGGAACCAGGTCCTAGTTTAGATACATTGTTAGGAAATGAAGAAAAGTCCTACACACCCAAGTCTGTCGCCTAGCTGTTTGAATTGGGTGCATTTTTTCTTCAGACTGTTGTACTCCTCCGCCATTCGATCCTTGCTGTTGTTAAGCCTGTCGATTTCCGCCTTAAGGTCGACAATCTGGGAATCTCTCTCCCTCAACTCGTCTGCCCTCCGGTCAACTGCAGGAGTACAGTCACAAACTCGTGTTATATAAAAACAGTTTTGTACAGACAGCGCAAGCTGCTGAAATGAATTGATTCATAGAAAGAGTTCCCATCAATAAAAAACTAAACTGTCAATGACATTCGCAGGTAGTTGTGGTGGTGGGATAATATTTCGGTTGTCCTGGCAACATTAGCTTCCGTCACTTGTTCAAAGGAGGTCAGTAAAATTATTTTTCTTTTGTAGTTGATCAAAGGTTATGACAAGTAGTAGTCTTCTGCAGCCACTATTCCACTAACATTACCTGCTGCAGAGATGAAGTCAAACTGCTTGATGGCGTCTCGCACTTCATTTCGGGCCTTGTTGGTCCTCGCCATTTTGGTAGCGTCCTGAAGTACTTTCCGCACCTATTAGAAGCAAGCACAGATAATCTTTACTTAAAAAACGGCAGGACACTGAACAACGGGGAGATAGAAAAAATCAATTCTTGTCTACCAGCATGTACTTCTTGTACTCGTTTGTGAAAATGACGTCACCTGATTGGCCGCTGCCCTCCAGTTCTCCGGGTCCGCCAGGATCGTTTCCTCATCCAGGACTTCCCCCTCCTGCAGTACACGCTGTTGGCCCGCTGGGAGGCGCCTTGCACGTGGAGCTGTATACAACGAAGTCAATGCAGTGCAGGGGTTTGGGCCACATTTACAGTATAACACAGCTTTTGAATATCGATGAACAAGAGCAAGATCTCTGCTATGTACTTACCTGACGCCCGTTGTCCCTCTCCCTGGGGCTCCCCGGTGTCAGAGAAAATGCTCTCGCCCAGACGCTGGAGTTTCTGTACACAGTTCTGTGCAGTCAGGATGGCCATGACGATCCGCCGGTGGAGCTGGTTCATCGTTCGCTCCTTCTGCTCTGGGTCATCCTACACAAAATGTGAAACGCAATGAAGTTTACAAGCACTGATCTATGTGTTGTTGCCATAAGCATACCTTGCTATGGAGGCGTGGTGGTGGGTCATCTCGCATATATCGGAATTAGTCGTACGATCTTGCAGGGATTTTGAAGTAGGAAGAAACTACCTAGAATAGGTTGTTCAGAAAGAATGCAGTTTAATTTTGTACGACCCAGGCCCGAGAATGGCTTCAGTTTAGAACAGACGAAGAAGCCCTTAATAAATAATTGTAAAAATTGCATTTTCACCTCATCGTCGAATTCATCCAATAGTCCCTCCGACGCATTTAGCCAATCACTTGTCTCCGCCAGTATATTACGCTGGGTGGCGCTGTGCTTGATAAATTCGTCGATTGCCTTCAGCGATTGTCTTTTCTTCTTTTGACGTTCACGTTTCTCCTTGCTCATGTAGTTGGGCGGTCTGCAGGACAGTCAAATAGGTTTCATTAATGCATTGTAGTCACGAGTTGTATCATTCAAAGTAATGCTGGCAGCCATACACTTATGCGATTCAAGGTTGTTGCTGCGGCAGGTAAGATATGTTTGGGTCAACATCTGTATTCATGTCGTTCCATCTTTTTAAAACAACCTCGTATTTGTGCATGCACCGTGCGTATTTTCAAAGAAGCCATTGACTCATTGTCATTTTTCTGTGTTGTAACGTTACAAATTTATGGATTGTTGGTTGGTAAATGTAGTATACTACACTACACACAGTTTCCTGTATATTCCAGATGAAACGATGTTGCCTAGCCCAGGTACAAACCGCTTCATAAACACCAGATAACCGTGACTGGACATTCGATGATGCCCAGACATCTCAATAAAGTTGCTTATGCCACACGCGTCTCACACAGTGGAAGCGATGAGAACTTTCCCTCTGACCTGTTGCCGATATCCAGAACCAGTTGTTTCTCGGACTCTGTGGGGTGGATGTCCTCCTTCACGTCCCACTGGCGGTACACCGTCTTCACGCGCTTGTGGATGGCGTGCAGCTTGTTGGCGATGTCCGTTTGTTCCCGGTATATACGGGCCCGAGCAACCTGCCAGGGTATAGATGTTCACGTGTACGTACGTCAACAAGTTGTTTCTAACCGCCTTGCATTTGTCTGTGCGTCTTGTCAAGCAAGCCATTGAAACATGGTGTTTTTGTTTTGGGATTGATAGTTCATTTTAAACTATACAAAAGTACATTGTTTCACGCTTAGGAACGCACCTACCTTGTCTATGGTATCTCTCACACAACTGGATATGGTAAAGATGAAAGGTGGTTCATCAGACTCCTTGTCAGACCCTTCCTCGCCACTATCTCCGTCTTCTTCCAGAGATGCCATCGTCTTGTAGGTTTTCTTCGGGGGCGGTCTAGTCTGCGGACCGCCAGTTTTTACGTTCTTACTTCCACAGTCCAGACACTGGCCCCCGCCTTTATCGCCAAGCAGGTTCATCCTAGATCCAAGAGGCCGTCTTTGTAGGACAGATTTTCCCCCGAGCCCCGCCTTAAAGCGACCGACCGCCATACCTAAAAGATCCGCCCTACTGCTGGCCGTTCCGAGGTTTGTTCGGCTAAAGGAGGAGCCGGGAAGAGACGGACCACCGAGAGCCATTTTACTCGGTGCTTGGCCGACCAGAGCCATCCGGCTAGGTGAGGCACCAGTCAGCGTCATCCGGCTAGGTGCGGCAGCAGTAAGCGTCATCCGGCTAGGAGAGGCACCGCTAAGCCCAAACCCGCGGGGCTTGGTTGATTTTCCTCCCAGGGGGCTGGACGTCTTCTTACGGGACATTTTACGGGTTCTCGTGACTGGACTGGTACTCTCCGTGAGCTGGGGACTGTTTCTTCCCGTGAGCTGGGGACTGTTTCTTCCCGTGCGATGTGGACTTACTGGACTGTTCCTACCCAGACTCGCCTCCTTCTTCCCGGGTACAAGATCCGGGGTCATTCGTCCATAAAATGACATCACGGACCAGGGAGTATTCAAACAACGTGTCTCAAGTAGTTACAAATCTGTCGGCACTATGCGACTTTAGGGCGGTTTGCAATGCCGAATGATAACATGCCATTTCCTTCCGAATTACATCTCAGAATGTCGATTGCAACGATTCCATGGGTCCAATTGTTCCATTGGCCACTCTAATAGTACCATTGTCACAACTTATGCTATTGTCACAACTAATGTCGTCACTGAAAGCCCATGTATTGTGCCGTACACGTGTTTTAATATCATTGTGACATCACCTTTGATGAATCACATGTGGAGACAATGTACTCGCAACGTGAAACGCTATGTTTGTTACCGTGTAAACAGACCGTTACAAACTCGCTCTAGTTGTTCTCGAACATCTGTTCTGCCCGCCACACGACGCGCGTCTGGAACATCCAGAGCAACGCTGTGTTCTTTGGCCTTGTGGTGGTAACGTTAGATGCCGGGGAGAGAAAAAGCAGAGACGTATGGCTGTCCTTGGTGCTGAAAACCTGTGCAGTAACACGAGAAAGGGCTGCGTGGAATGGGGGTGGAGAGATCGAGGTATGGGCTCATGGGTTGAATTCAGAGCGTCGTCGGGGTCCTGAGAATGCGCTATGATGAACTGAAGGTTTCTGTAGAATAATTTCCAACTAACTAGGAGATACAAAACTTAGCACAGCTCTTGGTCTTTAAACACCTACAACTGTGTCAGGTTCCGTTTCTCTTGGTTAAGGAGAAGTAGTGTATAAAAGCATTTAATGGACGCATCACATTCTGACGCTATGAATCCAACTGCCTCTAATACCACATCTCACTTAGCAGTTGTAAAAGAGAAACTGTCCGGAGCTCAGAGATTCAAAATTGGCCTGCAACCTATATACAATGTAGAGGCACTTATCATTATGCAGGTGTGTTTTCAACTTTTAACGGTAAATTTAAGTTGGTAAGATCTAGGTGTTCTGACAGACTTCCAGGGGTGTATTTATTTTGAACTCACCTCAATCTCTCATTCTTTTCTCTGTCCAAATTTCAACTTATTCAATGGCAAGCACTTGAAACTACTTGTAATACTTTTTGACTCACCCTCCTATTTGTAGGCAAATCAGGTTGGACATCACAGAGCCCACACATTACAGAAAGAAGCGGTATCTTTCGTCTCCTTTGTCTCACAGAAACAGTAGAGTTTAGAGTCCGCATTAATAGTAGATGACCTAATAAATGGACTTAAATGACACTATTGTCTTCTTTCTTGGCCGCACCATTCATTTTCCTGATTGGTTGGCAAATCACGTAGGAAAATGTATGCTCTTCACACCACTTACAATATTATAAATACACAGAATGAAAACGCAAACATGCTGCCAGAGCCTTTGTCTTATTTTACAATATACACTCTACACACCATGTATGTTACATCCACTGTTATGTGTGCTTCTATCACTAACAGTGATCCAGTCTGCAAAACATCTTTTCTTCACTGAATAAAAAGTGCAAGAAATTCAATCAAACACAGCTGTTGGTCAGCTCAAGATATTCACCAGCATATGTGAAAACATTTTGGAGAACGTCAACTATAACCCTAAGGGGGTTTTACCATCTATGCAGGCAGGGCTACAAGTTGCCACCAGCAATAATGATGTGCTACTTTAGCCTCCATTGCAGACTTTGAGTGGGGCCGGCTTTTTAGGAGGTTCTCTTGTTTGAGATTTTCAACGTTGGTTAGGTCTTGAATGGGGCAAACTCCTTTCCACCATAAGAGAACCTAGCCAATGTTAAAAATTGCAAACCAGCCCACCCTAAAATAAAAGCCAGCCCAGCTTGAAGTCTACGACGGAGGCTAGTGCTACTTACGGTACGGTCACAATCGTCTTAGGCTGTCGTACAATTTTGATAAAGTAGAATTTTTTGAGCAGGGTGTGACAGAACCAACTGCTGACTAGGATCTAAGACCGTCTTTTCCGTAACAGGACAGCTGAATTTTACAAGACATGTGCAATACTGTCCCATGAATACCCAAAGACTGTGATCGTATGGTGATCATATGACGCATGTGACCAGGTCCTAACACCAGTCTATTCCAGGGTTTTCCCAGTATCTGTAATTCCATCATTCGGAGGAATCTTGTTATTAATGGCCGTCAAAACATATGGCCAATCACCATCTTGACAAAGTTATGTCTAATATGAAGGAAAAAAATGTTAGAATGAGGTCAAATGATGCAAGATTGAGCATGGGGCATGCTGAGATGGTAGAAGAGAAAACCCTGTCATAAACATCGAATCATCCAGGAAATAAATTACATTTATCCCCATTGTCACCTGTACTGGTGCAATGTAGGAAGCCCTAAGGAACAAACCTACGCAGTATTTACAAAGGTGACATCTGGGCTTAAAATACCCACTACACAAAGCTTGTACAAATTCACTGTATTTTGGCCAATCACCTTAACGTTTTTATCAAATATCACATTTTCAATGTAAAATCTCTACTCCCTGTCCACACATCTCTGGATTTACAATTATCACATTTGCATATAATATTTCATATAATACTCTACTGCAAAAAATGTATTACTCTACGACTTTCAGCTTTGTCCAAATAAGAGGAAAAATTTACATACATAGAATATTTTGTCTTTTTGTAAGTGACATGGCACTGGTGGATACATGTAAGATAGCATGACTACCAGATGTATGTACATTCTACTGATATATACGTACATAACATAGAATCTGTTTTGTGAGTGCTTCATGGTGTATTCACATGATCTACATTCAGGATTTTCTTACAAATGTGTAATTAATGGCACCACAGTTGCTTTGAACAAGCCATTGCTGTAAAGATTCACATACTGCTAGTTTGATCAAATGTGCAGGTATTTTTCACAACAACCGAGACACACTTGTTCCACAAGGTCAACCAGACACACTGCAAACAGTGAAACACATATTAGACCCATGTCAGATATGTACAGATGCATCAAAGGTTGCAGACAATGGTATGTTTAAGATTTATGAATATAAAATGTTTAGGCTTGCTACCCGTCATGTTTTAAAAAGTACTTTTTAGATATGGAAGTTTTAATCTTAAATTCATTGTATCTAGGGACATATCAAAATATTTAGTTGGTTCTCAGATTTGAAGAACAATGCTTAACTGGAAGCCACACATAAAAACAGAGAATGAATGGAAAGTCTGTACTTTAGTACATTTACAATACAAAAGTGATTCAAGAAACTGGATACATTTTCTGAACAGCCAGGTGTTTCAAAGATCATTCAGTATCTTTTATCAGTGACTGACCTCATGCAGTGTAAAAGCTTGAAGAACAATTCCACTGTGTATCTAATATTTGATTGGACATCTAAACTTCTTCAACATGCTTCGTGCACGCAGTTCCAGGGAGCGAACATTCATGACATTCTTCACAGCCGTTTTTCATGCTGTACTCGTACTAAATTCTTATTTGAGAACCAAGAAAATAAATTGGTGCACCCCAAGGGTTTGATGGAAGGTCGTGTGCAAGAGTTTCCACCACTTTGCTGCACACCGAATGATTTCCTTGCCGTTCTGTGGTGCAGCAACTTGCAGAAACAAAATTTAACTTTCTCCCTGGTTATGCTGCATTCTGATACCACAATTGTACCAGTGAGACAGCAGGGATTAGGGTAATGATTTCACAGTCCTATTTGTGTAATACATCCTCATTACTCTGAGATTTTGAGCCAATGGAGAACTCGCTACAGTACATAAATATATGAGATACTCACACGAACGACACGACTATGAAACCATGAGGAGTTGTGAATAGTACAAGCTGCCATACCATACAAATGCATTAGGTAAGTCGTGTTGATTAGAGTGGTAACAACAGTTCAACATCTGGAACAATTTCATCCATTCCAGTTGAGATGAATCAATACGACATTTATGATGTCCAAACTGAAATGAATAAAACTGTTCAAAGACAACATTGCTACACAAGTGGTATAGGTTGAAGTCACTATGATAGACGTTAACAAAATGTCTTGTTTCCAACCCATACCTTCAAACAACAATTTGTGTACCATAATAAAATTCCAACAAAACAGCCAACAGGCCAACTGGTACCAGTAGTTTCTGCAACATTGTAGAATGACCCAGCCATATTGGTGGCTTTCTACCATGGCTCCTACAGCAGTGGCCCACTACATCCAGTCTGGGACAGAAGAAAACTCCATCTCTAATAGGAATTCAGCACCATTCGTTTTGGAAAAAATTGCATGGTACAAATGGATTTATATTATAGTAATCAGCATATAAAGTCTGTCAAAACCTTTTACAAGTACAGCATTGCTATCACACAAAGAAAGAGTAAAAACCATACTTTCCACACGTCAACCTGAAAAAACGAATTCTACAAGGCACGTATTTGTATAGAACTTGAACTGAAGTCGTGCTAACATTGGAACGTGTGGTTTCCATTCCAACTCTGGTCGGTTCTCCCCGCCATTTAAATGGAAGAGACCAAGTCTACCAAAAAATTCATGGCTGGTTGGACCATACCACTGCAAATCAGGGAGTAACCGAGAAGTTAGTTAAGCAACAATTATTATAATAATATGGACTTTACAAACTTATTCTACCACTTGATGTACAAAATATTTCCTCCATATCACACACCACCACGCCTCTGTGTTCACTATGCCAGCAGTGCCCTTATGTTCTTGGGTGTGCTCTCATCATTCAGGTGCTTTGTTGTGTACCTGGATATTAAAACAAAACAAAACATGTTCCCCTGTTCTTTCTCTGAGAGTAACTCTAATGGCAACATCTTAATACATTGATTTTACATCTGTGAATGATCTTGGATCAGCTGGTACCACAATGTACAAGCACATGTTACTAACCAAAGTCAGCAATGCTTTTGATCTAAGTTTGTGTATTTGGTTGATGGCATATAAGCTATAACTTTGATGCAAGTTTTATCTAATATGTAAATTATTTCCAAGCAATTCAGCCATCAGCAGCTATGTGGCAAGTACTGTGCAGAATTATCACATATATAGATGCACTACAGTATGTGCATGTACAAGACATGCTCTGATACTAAAATGACCATGTGGGATGTTCATTAACATACCTGAGGGCGTTCAGTAGCCCTTCCACCTTGCTTGCTGGCTGGTCCCTGAGAACCTTGATACAACCCTTCATCTGGGGAAAATAAACACAGAAGTTTATTTGCAAGTTCATGCCCGAGGGCTAATTGCAAGTGCATGGTATAAACATATACAAGTGACAATGAACAGTTATAAACAATATTCTACTCTAATACTATTGTTGGATATTTCTAAACAGAAACAAATGTATGCACTGTATGTTAAAATTTGCCATTCTTTTAAAACAGTATAAAACAGAAGTAACTTGAACCAAGGCTCTAAGGGTTAAATGTTCCTTACGTCGATGCCCGACTTCTTGGCGAAGGCGCCGACAGGATGAACATGGTCGTACAGAATGATGACCCCAACCATCACCCTCAGGCAGAACAAAATGGTCTCCTCATTCTCAAACCGCTGGTAGTACTCCCTGGAACACATACAGGTGGGCTTATAGCATATATATCTGCACTCATGGTTAAACTGATAGATGGCATAAACAGCTTCATGTGATCGTGTGCCTGAGCCATGAACTAAGAGCGGATATTTTGAATGTTCTCTCACGAAAAATCATTCATGTATCTTACTTCATGTAATGTTTACTTGAACGCTCTTTCTTAAGTGGGTTCCACTCTTCCTTAAGCATAAATGAGACCAGAGACAGTAATTCAGGTAGTGCCACAAAATTCTACAAATTTTGTTGATAAGAAAGGTACAAACTGCTGTCACAAAGAAAATGTTGGATCTAGACCCCGTGTATACTTACGGTGTTTCCAACATGACCTTACACACCGCTGCCATTGTGCTGAGGCAGTCAGTTGTGTTCTCGATGGGTAGATGTTTGTTCTGAAACAGCCCAGACAGCCCAGAAACTTTAAGGATATGACACAAAAGTACAGCAACACTAAAAGGGTCACATCAAATTCCACAGTTCATTGACAAATAAACCGTAGCATAAGTGAAAAATCAATGCCTAGACTAATACCTTCTTGAAGGCTTCTTCTGATATATACAGTACAACAACATTGTACATATCAATTCCTCCTCTGTAGGAAATATGCTTCTGCAAACATCCCATCCAGGAGTTTTGCAGACAAGTTGGGAACAAAACCTTACCTCCGACACAAATCTGGTGGTGGCCTCGCTCAGTGTTTTGAGCATGGGTGTGGCCTCTGCATAAAACAGGGACATTCTGTTGGCAACTTCACTGGACACCTCAAACACACTGCCCACCCCATCCTGTGGGAGAGAGGAGAGAAGGGCATTAACATACAAATGGGGTGAACTAGGCTCTGCCGCCAAGGCCTCGCCAAAATGTGCTTTGCAAGGATTCTCAAAAAGTATTTTTGGTTGAACAATCCATACACATCAACAAATATTGATGTGCTGAGAAGTTCATTCAGTCATAACACACAAGGAAGTACTACTGTTACACATGTTCATATACAATGTGGCAATGTCTGCAGGATGTGGTATGAGGTGCAGTTCAAGCATCAAGAGTTAGGTGGTGCTGCACACAAAAAACATTTTCTTTAATGTGCACATACATGTACCTTGTACTGGCTGTTCATCTTCATTCTGCTGAGTGTTCTTCTGTAGTAACTGAAGTCATTCTGTATGGATGGGGTCATCATCTGCACAGCGTACAGAAAATTGCGTTGAACCTCCGGTCAATACATGCTGTTTTAACGGTCTAGTGTTTTCTCCATTATGAATAGTGCTATACATGTACATGCATGTCATGTACACTGCAGGCTGTACAGTTATGTGATTATAGATAGAATTCTATAGATCTTACATATGTTCTTGTTACCAACTCCACACATGCACTTATATACTTTGAAAAAGAAATACATTTCATAATGCAGGATAAGATTGCCAACCTAGGGTGTATGTGTATAATATCATATGATAGAGGCAGCTGACAAGTTACCAAAACATTTTTCATCATGCTCAATGTTCACTGACGCTTCTTCAAGTACATTTTAGCTAGTGTTGAATTGCGGCTTTGCTACGGCTCAGTTTTTAGCCAAGCATACTTGGCAATCCCTACTCTTCACGATCAGATTGTTGGGCTATTTCATATGCAAAGGTTGGACATAAAAGACTCCAACCGGACTCACCTTCAGGTCGTCAAACTTCAAGGTAAAATGTAGAATCTCAGCGAACTGTTTAGCCAGAGCCTGTTGTCTCTCCAGGTGCTGGGTAGGTGTGTAGGGCCCCGAACACAACGCTTGCAACAGCTGTGGTAAAACATTTTCTGAAAAACAAAACCCAAACAGATCCTTTGGTGAAATTCGTCTCTCAAACTGTGAGGGATAATGTGTCAGAGCATGTTAGCAGAGTGTGTTGAAAATGCCCTGGAAGTTTCCTGGAAGATTATGTCCCTGAACACCTTTGCACTCAACACAAAGTCATGATACAACACTAGTTAAGTATTGATTCTTCCTTCTGGTAATAACATACAGATAGCATACCAAATGGTACAGCAATGCAGGCCTCAATTCCAAATATCAAAGTTTTCATGTGCATGTAGGTTCCAGGTAAAAGTTATGTCCAAATTAAGATTACCGTAAACTGTTGCAAACGAATGGACTATTTATATAACAAAGTTCTTAATTCACTACACAACTCAACATCAGTCCATGTGAATACTGTACGTGGTTGTCATTTACCAATCTTATTCACAAGTGCACAATTTTGTATTTTGTTGATGGTTGACAGGGTGCCAGTCGTGTGACAGACGGTGATACGTATGGTGCACCTTAACTCACCTAACTCTGTGGAATACTCGTAGTACTTTTTAAGTTTGATAACAGAAGGACAGACAGCTCTCCATGCCTTCTCCTGGAGGTCGTCTCTGCTGGGGTTGGATATGGCCTGAGGAAATATTGACAAAAAAAAAAAAAAACATCAATCGTTCGTGCCTACAATAAGAAGAACTGAAGATCATGGGTTCAATTACCCCCCCCCCTTACAAAAAACAAGACCAAAAATTAAACCAAACACATACAATATCAACTACATATTGTTCACAACCTTAATGTTCAGATCATTATGAGATGGCAGTTGCCAGACAACAGAGGCAGAGGTAGACTGAATCTTGGATGGAGTGTGTCCAGAAGAACAAAGTGTGCAAGATAACCTCATCAGCGTGGACCCGCTATACAGAGCTGCCTGGAAATATGAAGGCTAGCCAACTGTTACCCCCAGCTGTGTATGGCACTTCTACCTCAGTTTAATCAAATACTGGATACAACTGTATTACTATTCCTGCAAGTGTCTACCCAACTCCTACCTCTCTGATTTCATTGTCAGCTCCCTTGTACTGCTGCAGCTCTATCAGCAGCCCATGTGAAGTGGACAGCACTCTCTCTACCACCTGGTGAACCTCATGCTCCGACTCTGTGGGCTGGGCATCTGGAAAAACACACAAGCATCTATAATCAGAACAGCCTTGGCCATAACATGCGAGGTCTAGTGAGTGAGTAGCCCTCCCTTTGGGTCTGTAGATAAGGAGTTAGAATCTTGGCTGTTGTCACTCATCTGACTTGTATGACAACAGAAAGGGTTACAGTCCTTTAGACTATTAGGTCCTACATTTGAAGCACGGCTTGGGTACCTTGAAGAACCCACCATATAATGTACCTATTAAAATGGGTAAGGGTCCGTCCTGAGTGTGTGAGGGTGAACTGATTGTGAAAAACTGGTTTGGTACACAATGAATAAATTTAAAATTCAAGAGATGCAAGCAAACAAAACATCAAAAAGCCTCTCCAATGCCAAACTGCACTGATTCCTACTACTAAACACTGATGCTTTGTCCTGTGCATCTGGAAATATACTTGCATCAGTGACCACAGAGCTTGCCAAAACCTTGAATTCTGTTTAGACTGTGTTACACAAACTTCTTTGTCCAGGCAAATAGGGCCCCTCCTAGTCAACTTTCTGTTTGAGCACATGTGCCAGGAACTGTTTAAGTAATATTAGTATCATCACTTTTCATGATGGAACCACTGTATATATGAGGTTTATATAAGACTACCTGGCCATGGCCAAAGCACTCAGAGATCTGGAAATTTCATCATTACAAATAATCACCCTCTTCAGCCTAACCATGATTCTTGCATGAGGGGAGCCGAGAGCATCCTGAAGGATCAAAGCTTTACTTTCAGTCTCATGTATAGTTACTGAATGTTAATCCGTGTTGGGTAGCTAACATAGTATATCACAGAACTTCATACATTTAGTTGGATCATACATTTGTCCTTGGAGTTGAACAAAACAAAGTTGTTAGAACACAGTTTCTGATGCTTTGCAGACATGTTAACAAGAATGACTTACTTTCAAAGTCCAGGAAGATGTCCACCTTTGGTGTGTTATCATCCTTGGACAGAACCTTCAGAAGGTTTCCCATTCCGCCTGAGATACCTGAAGAACACAGAGACAGTATTGCAATAAAATAGAGCATCAAAAGTCTACTAGTGTTTAGCATACAAAAAAGTTGCATTGACAGTCTCATGGACTACTGAAGTCTTTTGAAAATGAAAGAGAAGACAATCTATCAAATTGTACCAGTTCCTGCACTGTCAAAGGCAGCATGAAAAGTCCTTACAATTGTTGCTAGTATCTGAGATGTGTCTTGTGGAATGAATATTGCAAGGAATGCTGGGATGGTTGTATGACCTCCTCTGGCTATAAAACATAGAACAAACCACCACAATAAAATCCTTCTTCAGGGAAAAAGAAAAAACATGCAAGGAGTAACAAAAAGTTTCTGCAGTAGACTTCATTTCTCCATGCTTTTCTACTGGACTCTAGATGGAGCACTGCTCTTTTGTTTGGTCCTTCCCTGTTACATGAAGATTTAGTCAAACAGTAACAGTATTGCAATAGCCAAACAATAAAAAATTCCTTTCTTGTAATATCTATGTTTAAATACAATAATGTCTGATTTGCTATTTCCAGTAAGTATGGTTTTATGTTAATGTTTACCTATGAAATGGTACAATTATGGTACACATAACAAGAGAAACCAAAACAACTATGACCCAACATGTTATATTTGACTTACTATATCATTGCCTTCACATTGCATACACACACATCATACACCAGCAGTGTTGCCCAGCAATGCAGTTACGAAAAGAAGCTAGCAGCATCATTACATGTACTTAGAAAAAAAGATGCAAAACATAAGTTCAACCGATCATGCTACATGTAGCTACAGGCATATAGGATCGAGCACATTTGTTGCACATGGCACAGAGCAGATGTGGGGTAGACAGGGACAGGCACTGAAGGTAGAGTTCACCAACGCATCACAAGTCACAGATGGGCCTCAGTCTGAAACATGTTCTCCCCAGAAATTCTTTTCCTATCTCACACTTCTTATAAGTACAGGCAACTATTTCATATAATGGCAACATATGTCTTACATAGGAAAAGGAATTACATACATACATGTGTAATAGAGATATTCATATTGCTCTACAAATTTATCTTTCAACAAAGTCTATTCATGACATGAAACCTTCTTAGGCATTGATTTACCTGAATTCATAAAATAACAACAGAGCACAGAAGACAATATGTACATACCTTCAGTCTTCAATTAAAATACATGTATAGAGATTTGAGAATTCTTGGGTAACATCTTTTATTGCGTTGAAAAAAATGTGGACCTTCATATCATCTTATCTATTCCCATGCAGAATGCAAGCTTCTACAGAAACATTGATAATGAAACATCACCGTCTGATGTAACAAGTTCCAATTTCTGGAGAGAACACTTCACTTGCTCCAATCCATTCACATGCATCTTCTCATGCCAGGCCTGCCACTTGTATACATCAAGCAGCAGCCCTGGCATACCACCCTGTGTTCTATCCTTCTGACTGGGCTAGCATTCGCCAGCCACCAGCCAATCAAACAGTCTCCTTCTTGCTATTGGATGGGAAGTAAGAGCCAATCACATCACTGTTTACAGTCAGGAGGCACAAATTGATTGGCTGGTAAGCAGTACTGCAGCAAGAAGAACAGATTACAGGCCAGTATGCCAGGATCATTGCTTGATACATGTACATACATTTGTACAAGCGGCTGGCCTGGCATGAAAGGATGATCACATGCAGGAGGCAGGCTTGGAAGGGATGCGTACTTACAGGCACAACTGTCTTTGTCCGTCACGGACATCTTGTAAAAGACATGGGTTTGCTGGGAAACAAAATGTGCAGGACAGAAAATGATGACATATAGGACAACAGCCAGCATATTCTAATAGACAGAGGGTGTCTGGAAGTTTACCTGCTCTGTTTATTATAATCAGCAGGTAGAGCTTCTTATTAGCTTACAAGGTGTATAAATGCTGCTTTTATCATATCAACTCAAAATAGAATTTTGTACTCTGTGCAGGCAAGGATAATGAACAATAACCACAATAGAGAATGTCCTTTAAGGAATACTATAATAGCTTTCAACTGATACCTGAAAGAGACTATATGAAGTAGATAACTGAAGTACATTTCAAGTGGGAAATTAAGAATAAGATGATAACAGCAGAGGTATTTGAGTTTGAGAAAGCAGATGATTGTCTGTGAACACTGTACAATTTACAGGTAAGATGATAATAATCTTTATAATCTTTATTGACACGACAAAAGTACAGCGACTTTCGTAAGGTCTACATGTATAACAACTACTTACAGTACAACTAAACACATATATATGGATATCTATAGGTATGGATACATCAACATAAAGGGTTTAGCATGTCATTTACACTATTGGTTCTACGGTATAAACAATCGTGGATATATTTGCCTACTTGTAGATGTATGCACAAGATGTAGTAAAAAAAAATAACTAATTGAACAGCACTTAATAAATGCCATCAATGGTAATACTCCACCTATTTACAAACAAACATATTGTTCTTTCTGTCCAGTATATTTCAAGGTAACATTTTCTATGTTTTGTTTTTTTAATCTTCTGCACAACAGATGATTATCTAACAGTGACATGAGGTCTTCCTATTCAATATACGGGTAAGGGCAAAAATTAGACTGTCAAAACCATATATTATTCAACATTATCTCTAAAATTCTCCTAAGTAACATCTTACAAAAGAGAATTTAATGAAATTTCATTGAATGATTTGTATTTATAGGAGGTAAAGAAATGCTGACAAGTGAGCAGTTATTTCCCTAAAGCCCTCCCAATAGACTAACCTGTTGAAGTGCTGCCATGCATCTTTAATGCCTATAAATATTGAATACCATTCTGATAGTGTATCAGTAAAACAGGGTGATGTTCAGTCCTGAGGGTGGGTATTGCTGCAGGAACAACTCAGGCAGATAATTGCTTGTGCATACCTACCCACCTCCCATGGGATGGTCAACCTGTTGCTATTCAACTCTCATCAAATATGAATACATATCACAGCAGATACAATAGATCTAGCAAACCACATCCTCTGTTATATTCATACTCATAGATTGCTGACAGTAGTGAGAAATGTACCAGGGGACACTAAAACAAAATCTTGACCAAGAACATTACTGCAGAAATGCTGTGTTTCTTTTATTCTTAAGTTGCATTGCACGACATCTATTTCAGAAATCACATTTTTTTCTTCTTAAGGTATGGAAGAAAACAGTGCAGCAAGGAAGCAGAAATTAAGTTTTATTACCAATGATTCATACCAAGATGAAAAAATGAATTACCACCAAATAGAAAGTATAGTAATATAGACTTTGTTTCAATCACCTCGAGAAATAAATAAGACAGGTAAGGTGTCTGACTAGGGGTGGGCACCGGTACAGAAAAGTCTATGAAGACTATACTCTAGTCTAGGAGGAGTTCTAATATCAAAATTAATACATGTCATGATTTTGTCTCATTGAACACTACTGAATACAAATCGTGAGAAATAAGCCGTGGAATAACTCAAAACATCAAATGCTGAAGTCTCCTTAGGAAAGACAGATGCCACAGGGGAAGGTTTGTGGAATATCAGCAGGTATTACCTGTCACCTCTCATGACATGATGGAGGACAAGATTGATATCAGTCCCTGCTTTTAATGACAAAGAAGATGAACGACAGTGACACGCCAGTAAAATATATCACCTTCAAGATAGGATGGCCACCAGGGGGAATATGGAGAGTAGATCACTTATATGACACTGGGGGTATTTGGGGACTCTGAAAGCGTTTCGGATTAGAGATAAATTGAAAAAGGCCAAAAGCGAGCGAAGAAGAGATGAATATCATTGGAAACGTTGGAAAGTAAGCTCCAGATTTATCCAGGCATAGCAAACATCAATTGGATGGATGCCTGAGCTTCATTGTCATATAAAGGCCTAAAGGACTTGGATGCCAGTTCTCAAAATGGCTACCTGTGGTATAAAAGATATGGCTCATTTGAAATATGAAGTAACATGCAAAAATGCACTTGCTTTTCTGGGAAAAAAATTGTGTGGGAACAACATAGCTGGGGGGGGGTGTGTTGTGGATCTTCCTCCTTCCACAGTGTGGAGTTTTACATAATCATTTTTTTTAAATGAGGTATTCTAGGGCCAAATTTAGACACACTTTTTTCCTGACACCACTGACACCTGGGCAAAGATGTCAGGCCTGACATCTAGTTGAAGAAGTACAAAAATTAAATTTCTGTTTAGACGCTGAAAAAAGACAGTGCCGAGATCTAGAAAAACTCTTAATTGAAAATAATTGTGTCTCAGGCTCATTGAGGAGGGTCACAGTTTAAGACTGTAGCCCCATGTAGCGTCACTGGTCAATCTGAATTTTATGCTTGTCATAGAATCTGCTCTCCTGGGAAAGGGGGAGAATGGTTAGAGCATGGGGAGTGCAACACTGCTATATAAACCCCGATGACTTTTGGGGATCTCTGATCTTTCACAAATACTCATGTACCTATATGTGCCTATTTCTTGTATGTTTTGAGGATCATCTATTTTGATGACTAGCTTGGATAACCACAAGCAAAGCATTCCCAATATACATGTACCAATCAGAGAGTGTAATCAACAGAAACTGAAGATGAAATTGACCCGCATCATGTCTCTAATTTGACGGCAGCCCATCAACCAAAAATATTCGATCAACATGCTCTACTTCACGGGTAAATTCTGTAGGTTTCACATCAGGAAATGTGACGAAAAAATTGTACTGTCTGACTACCAACTTAAGTCTTAACTAAAATAAGTGATCCATCTACATGTAAATTGCATTTTCCATGGAATCCCATTTCTGTTGGTTAAAACTGCAGTTGTTAAAAGGTACCACACAAATTGGATCCCATAACCAGGTATAACAAGTCCAGGGAGAAATCACCAAATGATGGATCCTCTAATTAAGACCCATTCCCCTAACAAGGGTTATCTTATCATTTCAACCTGCCAGGATGATTAAAATGTCTACCTCTAATGTCTGGGAAACAAAAACATCAGGCCTAGAATTGAAAACCTATTCATTGCTCAAAGTGGCAACATGTAGACTCCATTGAGTAATCAATAAGCACAGTAACGCCCAAGGGGAGTCATATGTTGTAAGCTTAGTGCTGGAACATTACTACCCCAGAGACAATAAACATAATATTGACGGCATCTCTGTCCATGGACAAGTACGTAAAAACAGCTACCAGCATAGAGTCCCGTGTATGAAAACAGTCCAATTCAACATCAAATACCAGCTTGTTTGATGACAACAAAGAGTAATGAACACTGGCTGGGATGAAATGGTAAGACCATCATGTATTGTACATGTAATTAAATCGGAAGAACAGTAGCTCCAGAAAACAAATTTTGCTCCTCAAATCTTCAAGGAATACAGAAGATTCAGTAAATGTCTCAAAAACAAATTGAGCTATAGCTAATGAAACAGTTAAGCTTTTTTCTACCGAGTGTTATTTCTCCTTAGTTGTTAATCATAATC
>NC_049980.1:20508739-20513710 GCF_000003815.2 Branchiostoma floridae | reverse complement strand
GAACATAAATTCAGTCACTGGCTGTGGCACATTTCTATGGGAACGCATCTTTCTAGTGTAAAACACACTGAAAAATTGAATACCTTGAATATTTTGGATATCACAGCCCAAGCCTCCCAGCAGTCACAGATTACCCTTGAAATAAAGTTACATGAAACATTGTATGGATTCACTGACTGTTCAATATATGTTTTCCTCCTATAACAATTACATGATGCACTATTCCAGTACAAGCTGACAATCTAGATGGAAAAGTACAAATGCATGATGGCAATTTGAAAATGCATTTAATGGTTAAGATATGGTCTTTTTGTGAACGCCCTATTGGTAAGCCCCTCCCAAATTACATGTAGTGTGTATACAAAATTGCCAGATTTCATGTACTTAGGGGTAAGGCAAGGGTGACATTCCCCACTTTAATACTGGGGCAGACCACCTATCTGAACAGAAGGATACTGTATCATATATAGGGGTCGGCTGTCACTTTACATAAGAACATACCAGTCATTTCATCCATGCCAAAATTTAATGTTGACCCAAACAGTGATTACAAAAAGAATTCTAGTCAGGTAGAAATATTTCATCATGGCTTTTATTCTAAATTTAATGCTAACAATGCCATGTGTTTGAGCTCTAAACTGATGATTCTGGCACCTGTCAGTTACTGCAAATTTACACACTACTCCTGCACTTCCCCCATCACTGGATAAACACCATGGCTGTTTATGGCTAATCATTTCTAATGGTTACACAAATATTGCTGATGTGCCCCTTTAAGCTACATGTATATATTTCTGCCGGTCCTTTTGTATTGTTTCTCATTCCCCCTTATCGTCTTCAGCCAGGCACAAAGCCCTTGTAATCACGTACTTGCAGACAGGGGGGATGCACCAAGATAAACAAATTTGGGACCTTACTTTCAACCCTCCAACTTCCTCTTCTAGTCTTCTGGTTTTCCCACCACGTTACACAACTACTTCCTCAAACCCCCTGTGTGTTCCTCCCTCAAACGCCAGGAAAGCATTTCTTGAAGGCGCTTGATCAGCGGTTAAAGTCGAGACACGAGAAGGATAAGACAAAAATAAACATTTTGTTTAAAATTGGGCTTGATCTTTCTGGAGACCCGACAAGGACGTGCCATTTTCGAGCAGCAACATGTGATAAATGTCATCGTATCCAAGGGTTATATTGTCAAGGGAGGACCGAGGGAATTTTTCTATGAACGATCTACGTACTTAAGACTCGACTGCTGTACAGGGCGGGGCTGATAAAGATGGGGCAATCGAGGAGGAGAAGGAGAAAATACCAAGGGTGGGAGGACATTTTCTTTACCTCGGGTATCACTTGCAGCTGGGAAGGGGATGCAACTCGCTCGACACTCCCCAAACTTCCGCTCTCCGGTTTGTGAATCCCTCTATTCGTCAGTTCCCAACAATCGTAGCTCCTAGCTGCCGGATTGAAGGCACATCTCCTCTTCCTGTCTCTAGAAGGACTATCGGGGTACAAAATAGTGCCAAAATTGGTTGATTTTGGGCGGAATTTTGCGGCTGTGGCCGGGCGATTTCCGGGTTAGTGCCGCTGGGAATTGTGGGAAGCTAACCCATAATAGTCTCGACGTGACGTCTGAAGATGGCTGACAGGAAGGAGTCGGGCGACTTTTCTCTGGTTCCACCCAGCATTTATCCCGAAAACAGTAAGTTTCCACCCATATATCGACACTTCATAATTAAGATTTTATCAGGGATTATATTGTATCAAACGTTATCTATGGACACGATGAGGAAGGGGGACAGCGTAATGAGTTGTGACCGACTGAAGTGTTAGCAGACGACATGTCTGAGGAAATGAAATGGCGGGAAATTTTAAAATCGCCTTTTTGTGCGAATGTAGGAGTGTGGCATCTGTGTGCGCAACATTTTCTATATTGGCTCATTTTGGCATGTGTTGACAAATTAGGCGTGTCCTCTGCTGTAAAATGTTTTACCAGTGACATGATGTACATACAGTCTTGGCCTGGCCCAATCCGAGCCAGTAGGTTGATATAAATTATATCAAATGGGAATTTCCCAAGGAGGTTAAAAATATTCCAATTCCAGCTTCAGACTCACCCAACTTGTAATGTATGTTCCTGGAAATGGATGTGGCACAACAAGCCATTGTCCACTGTTTGCAGTGAACTTATCAAAAGAGCTACAGAAATGTTCCCATGCAAATTCCTTTTGTTGTTGTGTAAAAAAAATACAGACAGTGAGAGACTACACATTAGCTGCTGTCCAATGGTGCGACGTACTCCAATTTTCTCAGGATTGCTGTGAACTTTTTACACCAACATACTGTAAATTCATTTGCTTTCCGGGTGATTCTATTTTGTGGTAAGAATGAAATGTAGGTTTTTGCTGTGTTTCAAGTTAAGGGTTGAAATTCTTTAGTGTACGTCCAGGACATCAGAATACAACCTACCTGACCTACATGTACGTCCAGAACCTGGAGGGATGGGAAGGCGACCTGAGCCCCGATACTATTGCTGTGCTGGCTGCAGACTGTCAGTCATATATAGTGGAAGCTTACTGATTATGATGATGATGATGGTGATGATGAGTATCATACAAGTTTTACAAATCTGAATTTTACTGTTGTAGTGTGATGATTGATATATGTCAATCTGTTTCATCAGCAGGTAAAGAACTTCCAGTGCAGCTCAACAACCTTATGACTACTGACAGAGAAGTACCAAGTGACGTGTCTATGAACCAGCTACCTGGCATTGTGGATGAAGTTGAAGCAAAACTAACTTTCCATGGAGATGAAGGTGAAAGACAGGAAGAGATAATAAATTTATCAACTTGTTGATATTCTTAATAAGATAAGATAAGATCTTTGGCCAGCTGGCTTTGGATATATTTTCCATTTATTTATTTCTGGTAGATAACTAGTTATTAACTACAGAAAATGTCAATTCTTTGAAACAGGTGAAGTACCCAAAATTGCAGTCAACTCCTGGACTTGGCCTGCTATAGGTGTAAAAGAAGATTCTCCTTTTGGCAACATTCACCATGGAGCAGGTACTTTTAAGGTCATCAAATATATGCATTTGTAAGGTATGGTAGCTAGTAGTCATGCTGTTGTGAATTGCAATGTAGGAAATCAAATTGATGTTACCATACAGGTCAGGTAGTCTCCTCAATAAGCTCTAAAGCTTGATTCAAAATTTGAAAACAATATTTCGGAATGTAATCTATTGCACTCTGACAAACCATGCACATATGACTTTCAACTATGGGACTTTCAACAGGTCATTCCAATCCAACCACCTGCTATGATAGAATCATGGAAAATATTTCGTTTGTTTGTGTGTTAAGAAACATGACATGTGTGTTGATCAAAGTGTTTATATTGATTTCAGACACTTTTAGCAGAATGACAGATAGCCATGCAAACTCAATTGTACCGGATAACTCTACCAAATCTTTGGACATAACAGACAACCAGGATCTTAACGCTGGAACTTTGGATCTAAAAGATTTATGCTCTAGACTTGTTGCTGGCAGGGAAGAAAGAAAGGATCTGTGCAGGAAGAGAGGACTTGATAACAGCACAGAAAATTTATTGGAACTAGAACCAAAGAAGATTAAGCATGGCAGTCAAACTACAGAAGATAGTTCCTGTGAAGTTGAGACTCAAGGCATGGTAGGGCTACATCAGAGGATCTTGGTGACAAAGGAAGGTGGACAAGATCATGATGATACCGGCACTGTTAGCTTTTCTCTAGCCAACGACCAACAAGGTAATACTCAAATTCATAATGTTATTGATGATGGATCAGAATCCAGGAAGGAAGAGTCCAGACCCAATTCTGAAGATGGGGAGAACTGCAATTGTAAATATGAAGTAACAAAAACAACTTGTATTCAAAACAGGCCTAAAGAAGAGACAAGAATGGATCTCACAGTAGTAGAGGCAGACAGACATGTACCTGTATCTGCCAATGAGAAAGAAAATGTGGATACTGAGGACAGTGGAGAAATGTCAGACAAGATCAATGAGCCATGCTTACAAGAGGGTGAGGCACCTAACTCAGCTGGACAACTGGCAAAGATATCATGTACAGCAAAATCATCATCAAATACAACTCAGTATGAGAGTGGCCTCCAGTTGCCATGTGGCATAGGTGAGCAGGCATATGGCATCAATGTTGGACCTTGTAACTACAGTAGAATTACTGTAAGGAAAGCTACAACCCAGATCAAAGAAGGGGAGTGTAAGATAGTAAATGGTATGACAGGCATATTTGATGCTGATGAAACATATGAAGACAAATCAATCGCTGTGGTCCCTGTCCAGCCAGAAAGGACAGGTCATATTCAGGATGACAATGACGGTACCACTGCTGATGAAGATGACATGTTTGTTTCCTGTGATGAGGATGTAGAGACCAACAGTGTCAGCAGGGATCCTCAGCATCTACTGATCAGTGAGAAAGATGTTAAAAGAAGAGATGAAGAAGTTAAGGAGGGTGACATTTTGATTACAAACAACAACAATTTCCAGGATTCAGAGTTAAACATGTCAGAAGACAAGGCTTCAGGAACAGTGCTGAATAAGGCTATGAGTATGACTAATAATATAGCAAATGCAGAGGACATTAATGGGTTAGAGGAGTTCTCATGTGACAATGGAACAAAAAGGTCAATGACAACAACTGAAAGCTATTTCTTTAAGATGTTGGTGGGGCATGGCAGCAGAAACATTGTTGGATTTCAAGAGGAAAAGAGAGTAAGTCCTGGAGTTGAAAGTAAATCCTTGTCTGACCAGGCAAAATTTCCTGATGAATGTTTGTTGAATACAGACATGAAAAGGGACTGCTTGACACTCAATAGTGATGAGAAGGTATTTGATGTAAACAGTTCTTCTGAGAACATACTCGGATATCATAGACCATCTCCTTTGTATGGTAATTGAAGAAGTCTTTGT
>NC_049980.1:20486901-20507599 GCF_000003815.2 Branchiostoma floridae | reverse complement strand
AGATGATAAAGTAACAACAGAAGAGGATATGTCAGTGACTGATCATTTTCATGGAAGCTTGGGAGAATCAAATCACAAATGTCAGCAGGGAAATAGTGATATTGCTACTCAAGGCAGCACATGTATGTCTTTGACTGGTCATTACAATTCCAACTTGGGAACAGCAAGCCACAAGGAATGTACCAATACTACCATACACATTTGTAGTGGAGAGATACCTTCTTCCAATGGCTTTGCAGTTCATGAAGGATTTGATAAAGATAAGAATGTAAACGGCGATGACTTTCAGATGGGAAGTCATCTGTTATCTAACTCTAAGGATACTTCTAATAGCCATTTTGACGGTGATGTTTCCACAACCATTACAAACCTTACAGAAAACACCTCAGAAAAAGAAAACCTATTAGATGTTACCACAATGTTTTCTCATGAGAATGCTGGAGAAAAAAGCGCCCGTTGTGATGCCATGATCACTCCTGTTAGCCATGAAATGCCAATGGGATGCCATGTTGTACCCAATGAGCCAAGTTGCAATGTGATGGACCAAACAGTTCCAGATGAGGATGCTGAACCACTCCATTATAACAGGGACCACACTGTAGAGGGAGTACCAGATTCAGTATCAGACACTGGCACACTTTATGGTAAGATGGGGTTTTCTGGGGTTATCCCCTTGTTTATACTATAGTTATAGTGTAGCCCATGCCTGTAGTGATGTAAGTTTGATAGTTATTATATTTGTTCACTGAACAAATACATGTATATAACATCTAAAACAGATTCAGAAGATTCACATCAACAACAATCATGGGGGATGTCCTTGGTACTGAAAGTTTTCCTCTGATCACCAGAAGTCTGGAAGGAATTTTTCTTGTCTGTCAGGTGCACTCCTCTACATTTCATTCAGCATGCTAATAGGGTACGTGTTCAAGAGCAGAACTACAAGTTTAAATGGATTTCAGAACATTTGATTTAAAACAGCCATAAAACTAACAGACAACCATGCTGAGCAGAAATCCTGTGTCATACATAGCTGTATGGCCGTGTATTGGTGTGAGAATCTCTTTGTTAGTCTGTCATGAGATCCAAATGTGAATGTTGTTTAGAGACATATTTTCATGTCTTATGTATTCTGTTATAATGAATTTTTGCAGAAACATCTCACTGTCATGATGGGAAGTCAGGCAGCTTATTCCACTGGTCCCATCAGAATATTTCATACACAGAACAGTTGGTTCCAACCAAAGCAGACAAGTCTATGACAGGTATGTGTATGTCAATGGGTGGCTTTGTCTCATTGTGAGGACATTAAGATTAAATGCTGTTGCCAAACCAACCTCTGACTGACACATGATTTCCCAACAGGGTCACATTCATTATAATGCTGCTTGGGGGGAAATGGCAATAACAGCTTTTGAAATATGGTAAATGAACAGCAGTTTGCTATATATGCACTTTTTTGTTATTGACATTGTTTTACAATACTATTTAAAAGGTTAACAATATAGATCTATATGAAGTTCAAAAACATATTGACAGCCCTGTCTATTTGACATGCTATTTATATAAACAACATACAGCATTTGGAGTAATCTGTCCACTATCAGTGACCAAAGTGCACATGATTTCCCTGTAGTATAGGTTCATCATAAGAAATATTGTCTCTGTTGTGAATTGTAAAGCTGGTGTAATCTCTGTATGTAATAAAGAATCACATGAAAAGACAGATCAATATGATTTGTTGCTTCCACAATGCCCATGTGAGAATCTATTGAAGAGGGATAATTCGTGTGCCAAAAATGTACTGTCCCATTAAGGGCATTTTATTCTCAATGCATTTTGTAATAAGAATGCTGATTTTTTTTTTATTATATAGTCAGTAACAAATGTGTTTTGTTGAGTCAATGGTTATTTATCATTTTGACCATGCACCCTTTGACACTGTTATGTTAATATGATGGATTTCCGATCTGATAAATGTTAGCTATATATCATTCCAATCTGCATTTGATATTTCAAGGTACTCTAATGATGGTAAAGTACATGTACATGTGTTCCTCTCTCTTCTCACAGAGTCAACAACGTGTGGTGTCTTGGGTGTGTCCCCCTTAAAAACATGCTCTCGGCCAATCCGAGTCGGCCTATCTCGCAGGCAGAGGGTACGAAAACTTCACCCCTACAGCAAACCTAAAGAGTAGAAATATGTGGTGAGTTTTAAGAATGTTGCCTTTTGGCATAGCTTTGTAAAACATCTAATAGAGATATGTTATGAATTTGTTGTGAACTTGGCAGAAAAGTGTCAACATTTTTGTGACCGAAGGATAGGTTCCCAAAAGGTTAATGTGGGGACTTTCAGACCTTTTGTCTGACAAGTCTTTTTTGGATATTGGATTCCTCTTGTCCACACCATTAGATTGAAAAAATGTTGATATTGGGAACAGGAAAAAAACTTGATTTTTCATATTGTTGCAGCAGTTAGAAGATAGCTGAACATTGGGTTTATAAGTGTATGTACATTTATGATGGAGTAAATTTCAAACTTGTTGCCATTGATGTAAATAAATTTTATTTAGTTATATTGTATACAGTGTAGCTGGTAAAGTCAGTTCTAAAAGTTGCCTTAGATTAGCTACATGTAGCTAAGAACCAAATTTATATTGCCCTCTTGTGGGTAAATGTTCTTAAATGTGAATACATTTGAAGTGCTTATGTTTGAAGTATTCAAAACATTGGTTTCCATACATTTTACATCGTACTGTTCATTGTACCGATTGTTAGTATTCTATCTCAAAATACACCAGGTAAACTGCAATTTCTCAGTAAAACACAAGGAGGCATTCTTGAACATGGAAGAACAAAGAACTGGAATGAGGTTCATGCCACATTTCCAGTACTAGTAGTTGATAAACAAGATACTGTTACTTCCATAGCACTTCGGAAAGAGATTTGCTGGGAGCAGAAAGCTAAGGACAAGTCACAAAAGCAGTATCAGGGCTCGAAATACTTTTTTCTGCATACGCATACCTGCACCAGTGCAGGTAACATTGAAAATTACCTGCACCAGACAAATTTTACCTGCACCAATCCGAATTTAGGAATTTTAGATCATACTAAAATAGTTCAGGAACCATTGCTATTTTTTCTTTGATACTTTATAGGTAGTAACAGTCAATGGAGCTAATGACAATCTACATTTGTATATACAGCTACATTAAAGGACATTTATGTATAAACTTGACCATGGACCAGTGCAGGTTAGGTGCAGGTAGACACCAGAGACACCTGCACAGCTCCAATTTTACCTGCACTAACCTGCATATGCAGGTAGTATTTCGAGCCCTGAGTATGAAGGGGAAACCACCCCATTGATGATCTCAGTTACTAGTATTAGCCTTTTTGTAGAGGTGCTGTTCAATAATTATGCTCTAATAGATGGGTATGGTATAAGGAAGCTTTCCTCCACAATCTTTATCAATTTCAGTTGACTTACATCTTATATTGATGTTGATATAGAGTGACTGGAATGTCTTGCACCAGGTCGTGTAGATAGTCCGTATAACAGTTCACAGATTTCTGTTCTTCAAGTTGATATTGTACAGGATTACTTAACTTCAACTACTTATTCCCCTTGTTGTACATTGCAGAACTTTCCTTGTTGGTGGGATTGTTAAAAAAACAGTTCATGTTATAAATCCAGTTTTCATCCTTGTATTCTTTGTTTTTTTACTCAATAGTCCACATACGCACACACTCATACACACAAACTACTCACAACTAGTGTTTGCCATATGACCACCAGGGTATCTCACTTTATTGCATATTACAAAAGTAGTAAACTGTACACATCAATCCACAAAATCTGCATTAGCTACAATATTAGCAAAGGCCAACATTCCAAGATGTTATCAATTTGGTAGTTTCAATTTCAACCAGAAATGGCACTACTAAGTAGTAAGATCCACACCAATCTAAATTCTTTGTTCTTGTATATCATATATTCAGATGTTAATAATAGAGTTTGATTAATCTACATGAACCAAGAAATCAAATGGGTGTGGTCCACCAGTACATGTGTGATGAGATTCCTTTTCAATCACAATAATATTTTGGACCATATAGATCAAGAAGGACAACATTTTGTTCAAGTTACAGCAATCTGAAAAAAAAAAACATTTCAATGGGGTGTGACAAACTCACTTTGTTCTACAGATATCTGCCATCAACCAAGAGATAAAAGCAATAGTCTACTCATGTTTCTTTGTAATGAATATCAAAACTACCACTTTTATGTACAGCTAGTAAGACACGCTTCAAAGATTCAACGCATTTTGAGTCCTCTGACACCAAAGATGTTATATAATGTATATAACGTCCTTGCTGAGATCAAACGTTCAGCAGAGCAACATTGTACAAAGATATTACAAACTCTGTGTGGTCCATAAAAAATATGCCAGTAACATTTGGCAGACCTTGACTCAGTACATTGCTTGATGCTGATAAAAAGGGTCATTACTGGATAATGTGTAAGTGGTAAGCTACATATTTGTATATCAAATGAACAACTTTCATACTAGTATAAATACAGCCATACTGAGGAAAGTTCAAACTGGAAGAACATTTCTGCCTGGAATGTTAAAATAGTTAAGATATCCAGGACAAAAGCATTCAGCTTCAAAATTTTACACAGCTTTTACAGAAAGATACTTGAAGTAATGTATGTGCTAACTGTTGTGCAACTTCTCTGGACATTCCTACAAAAATTGCGGACAACAGCAGAACTCAAGCAAGTTCAAGATGTGTCAAAGCTGATGGATGGCAACTGATTCCAAGATATACACCACTAACAGTAGTTTTCTTAATATATAATATATAGTATATAGAAATACATGTACATTGAAGCTGTATGCACAGATATGTTCTCTACGGGGTGCTTGCACTCGTCACGTGACTAAGAACATTGTCCACCATGCTGGATGGTTAAACCTGAAATTACAGTCATGTAAATTTATACATCAGACTCTTCCTATCAACCAACTAGCATGACAGCAGTGTCATCTCGTGAAAGTACACTACATGTACATGCTCGTTATAGTGGTGTATAACTAGGACTGGTATGTCAGGAAATTTGTTCACTTTTTGTGAGATCAAGTGCAAATTAAGGTCAGCCAATTTATTGACATACATTGTATGTAGCATTCCAAAAAAGGCTGCTGCCAGAAAACAAATTAAATACTGACAAATACAGTTGAAAAATTGATGAATTATTTGTTATAATTCCTTGTAGAATTTGTACACATCTAAACCACAACTCCCAGAATTCCTATCGTTTGACTGTTCAACAGTTCTGGTGAAACCTATACAATACTGAATGAAACCTTCACCTGAAGCTAAGACTATACAAAAAGCATAACACAACAATTCACTATAAATAACTTTCTTACACTCTCTCCACAAGTACTTTAACCAACATTACAACATAAATTCTACTTTGCAAAAGGCCAAGCTATGCAAATGAAAAAAAAACCAATGCAATACTGTGACAGAGTTGGCTGATGATACACACGAAATTTAAACCGTCAATTATTAACCCTATACATAAGTACAATACCATAGTTTTCTATAAAGGATGCAAGTCTGACACAGCAGTTGTACCCTGGTCAATTAGTACAATACAATAGTCAATACTTACATATGATTTAGATTTCCTGCCAAGTTTACATTCAATACATACAGAAGACAAGATTAGCTTTGTTTCATGTACATAAAGCACCATGTCAAGCTTCAAGAAACAAAGGCCCATCACTGGTCAACCAGTCATTACATCTAACATACATGTACAATAAAAGTAGTTCAATCCTCAATGATCTCCCTAGAACGATGATCTTACACGAGGACACATCATATCAGACAAGCAAAATTATTTCAGCATGCTTACCTAAGGGTTTCTAACTTCTCAACATAACAGGTAAAGTATAATGCACTGGGTTCCCTTTTTCCCTGTGGGCAGTCCATCTTCTTTTCATTAGTATGTACAGGTCTTTTACAAATGCTCACCAATGTTCTGTCATAATCAGTTTGATTCTCTGATACAAAGATACTTTTGAAACAAAGGTACTTTTTAATTCAATGGACAATGGTACATCAACCTGGGGAAAAAATGGATGTGCCATTGCAGACCCTTCCTGCTATAATTTCATGTCCAGTGCTAAGTATGTCAGACAATCATAAAAGGCACTGTCACATTCTTCGTGGGATTTTCAGTAAGGCTATGGCAGAATCAACTGTTCACAATAAGCTATGACAACTTAGCATGACATGACCACTGCTGTCCCTTGATAAGCTGTCATAAGCATCATACAAAGAATGTGACCAGCCCTCATCCATGGCAACAGTTGCTTCATGTGATGAAAGGGTCAGTAATGTAGCTGCTGGGCTGGCCTGAAGAAAATCCTGGATATCTCTATGTTGGGTATCTGCAAAACATAACAAGAAAATTGACATTAATAAATTGAAATGCCATCAAAATTTAATGTCCAACTGTGTTGAATTTCATCGTGTATGCAGCTTCTAAGCTCCATGTACATTGTACATGCAGTAAGGCTGGCGCACCTGAGGTACACAAACATATCTGTTTCATAATGTTCTAGGTTACAGAATGATCCATAAACTATTGCTAATCAATCAAGTATGTAAGCAGGGAGTCATGGTGTTGAAAGGAACGTCATGTAAACATTCTGGTAAACATCACGCAAAGGAACGTTAGGAATTTATGAGAAGGGTAAAAACACCTGTGGCATCAGGTATATAATTCAATCCTCCATGTCTGTTCTATTCAATGTTGCTGGAAATAACTCTTCTTCGGCAAATGAGACAAAGAACTGTTATGTATGAAGTACCACTGATTTACAACTCCACTTTATCCATGCCTGAGTGTCAACACATTGTTTGTACTGTCCCTGGGTCAGGACACAGCTATGCCCTGGTGTACTCTGTGCTAACATTCCACAAATGTCAAGTGGGTACTCCATAGAACATTGAGTCACAAACCTGCAGCAGGTTTAAGCTTAACACAATAAAAAAAAAGGGAGATAATGTAGATGTTCTTCAAGCTTTGCACTGGAATCAACGTTTAGCTGGGTACTTTTTATTTTATCATGCAAGCGGCCATACACATGATTTATGGTCTTTCCCCATCAAACACTTTTATGTTGACCTAATTTGCATATTGTTTATTCTAACTCTCCTTCCTAACTCAAGTTACATCATTTATCATATATACCATAGCAGTTACAAGAGTATCCAATATGAACTTCATTGCCTTTGACTTGTGGTCCTACTTGATAAAAGTATAAACTGTGGCTTAGTATTAAAAACCTCACTCAAGGGTGAAGCCACCAAAGCAGCTAAACTGGATACTTCCAACATGTAGGTGGTCCGTAGAATTGTGTAGGACAGAACTAGCTTATCTTCAACAGCCTCCCACTAAGGTAATATCAAACTGATGTTTTCCCAAGGACCCGACCTAGGAAAGAATCTAGACTTGGCATTTGTGATTCCTATCTAACCACATGGGAGGGGGCTGAAGATGTGTCAGTCCTACAGGGCATGGACTGACAGAAGCCAGTTTTGTTTTGTGCAAGTGACAAACCTCCCACCTGTCAACACTGCAATGATACTTGCCATACAAACAGTCATGAGTATGATCTAAGTGCTTCAATCAAAACAACAAATGGCCAGCATGAACCCATAAACACATAGAAGACCAAAGAAAACTATAAGTCACAGCAATCCTTACATAACTGTGCTGATTGCTGAATTGTTTATTTATGTCTGTGGTACACTCTGCAGACCCGGATGGCTTAGATCCTGGTTAACAGTTTGTTAACATTCCCTTGTTGGAAAATGTCCCCCGCCTGTCTGTCTTACTCAACAACTGCCAGACAAAGTGTGCAACTTTATAGGAAGAACTGACAAGTATTGTTATGTTTTTGTTCTAATGTAACAAAAACAAATGTACTTTGAAGCTTCTCACATTAAAAAGAGGATCTTACTGGGACAAGGAAGGAGCCATAGTACCATCCTGGCTAGGCTTTGGTCTGTGCCGATAGATAAAAAGTTTTAAGGGCAGAGCTAAACCTGTGTGGGCCAAAATCCTTGTCTAGACACAAGTGCAGTGGGACACAGGAATGTCCAGCTGATATGTTTGTGTATGTTATAGACACTTACAGGTGGTGGACAGGTTTCCATCTTGTTTCTGTATTGGAGACCACTTCTTGTAGGGACATGTTGTTATAGATACCAGTGTTTCTAATATCATTTAGTCCGAGAGTCTCCCAGGTGCTTGAGTTCACCTGGGTTATGGGAAGAGTTGTACTACTTAGAATAGTAGTAAAACTGAATAATAAATCTTTATTGTAATGTTTCTCCCACACTACTTTGGAAGTGGATGGGAACAGAAATAATGCAATAGAGGAAATTTCCCAGACATTTTCTGTACTGTTTGACATAATTGTTGATGTTTGAAAAGGTCATTGACCCATAAGTTACTACACAGCTATCTGCATGTGTCATCTTTGATGTGTCATACTGGAAAGTTACCAGTTTAGCCAATTAAGAAAGGAGTTATGGGCCACCTGTTTGACAGGTGTCAGAATTGCCAGGGTTTAAATCTTGCCTGGGGTACCAAAACCTCCTGCCCACACCAGTCTGGGACCTTTCTACACCTCTTCATTACCTCCCACAAGGACAGCCCTCCACAAACACATTTCATGCCTCATTATAAGGGTTTAACATCAGGGGCCAGGTGTCTACAGCACAGGCTTCTGTGTGATCCCTTCACAACTCTATGCTTGGAACAAAACAAGAATGGACTTTAATAGACAACTGATGCCCAAACAAGCAAGTGGACTTCCCACAACAATCATCAAGCATTGTGAGTGGGCTTTCCATGCTCAAGTGTACTGTGTCAACAATATAATGTTGGACTGATTTCTAGCATAACCAGGTGGTGGTCCTGTACAAGTCAACAGGGATACAAGAAGAATGGGTTTAAAACAACTTCAAACTTTCAAACACTTTCGTTGTTTAATACAATGGGATCAAGCAAGGGAAGGGACTCTTCTTTATATCATATGACAGATTTGGGCCTCTCCAAACATTTTCCACAACAAATGTCATTATGCCAAAGATTATATTGTCTCTATATCTTCTTGCATCTGTCTAAAGCTTGTGACAAATCCACTTATAGTGTCTGACACCAATGCAAGCAGTTCCCAGTCTTCCCACATCCACAGAATTCTCTTGGAATTAGTATTTGGTCAACAGGAATGTACACCTGTCTGACTTGCTGACTTAGACCATATCAACTTCTTCAGCTGGCATTAGCTCAGAGAAAGGAGAGAAGGATTTCCATCAAAAACAGATACATGATTGGATTGGAATCTTGAAAGTTCTTGTGTACTTTGCATTGCATGCTAGTGGAGCAGTGCACAAAATGACTTATGCCATAAAAAAATCTGAAACACAATTCTGAAAAGCATCTTGATAAATTGGTTTAGCCTTAACCAAGGTCATGGTCTCAAATTCCACAGTGGAAGCTAATGGCATACTGGGACCCAAGGTCAAGGGAGACGACCTTGTTGTCCTAACATTGACAGACAGCACAAGCCCTCTTCAGTAACCAGGGGTGCAGCTAGGTGTTGATGCTACCAGAAAGCCAGATGAGTGGGGGAAAATTCTGTTTATTTATAGAGTACTACAAGTGTGTTACATTCAACCACAAGGTTGTCCCACTCACAGGAACCACATGGCCCTGTTTTGCACTGTTCAAGTGGCAATGTACAAAGTTTGGGTGGTCCATAACGCACAGAAGCAACTGTGATCTTGATGTAAGCTTTGTCCACATTCATACCCCAGCTATGTGCTTGTCCTAAGATACGACTATGCTAAACAAAAATTTGAGAATGTGCTAACCAAATCAATTTAAGTGTTGCATTTGATATTTGGCTTTCAAAAATCAAATTTGGCTTATTAAATGACAGTTTATCTATTTCAATACAAGAGGTACATATACTTCATATATACCCATTCTCGAGCAGAAAAGCTTGTTTTCAAGCTACCCTTTTCAACCCTGTACCTGTACCAAGGAAATGTCAACGTATGGTGGTTCATTTTTATTGTCTCATTTTACAGAACTGTAAAAAAAAAAGTCCAAAACATTGACTACGATGTTAACACACGGTACCATGGGATGACTCGCAGGAGAGGTTTGTATTGACAGGGAATACCTGAGTGTAAACATTTCGGGAGGTTGGCCTAGCTCTCACAATGCAGTGACCCACAGCCTGTATCCTGTTGTACTGTACGGTATGTGGCAGTGAGTAACTACCAAAGTAAAGTATGCTCAGTTGAAGTGGGTAGTGTCTGGTGTCAGGTATCCAGTCTCCTCAGGTGCTTCTGGGAGGAAATATCTGACTCAAACTATTGCTTAGGTTACTTATGATTGTCTGAACAGTTGAAACCTTGGTCCATGACTAATTACCAATTTGGAAGTAAGGTACATCATGTACTGTATGTGCAGTAGACGTGCATGGGCAGTATATAGAGTCAGGTGTCCAATTTCTTCTTCAGATGCTTTTGGTAGCCTGGATACCAGACCCTGGCCTGAACTCTATCGTGGTCCAAGTCAGGGGGGCCTGTTGTAGACTTTCCTTTGGGGTATATTGGCCCTTGAGTCCAGTAGTTGGACTGTATAGGCCCTGGAAACAGTCTGGCATCCAGGCTACTGGAAAGGAAATGTCTGGCTCAAAGTCAACCTCAACAGCCTTATGTCCCACACGGAATGAAGAGGATTAAGGTAAGGTAAGGTAAAGTCAACCTCTTGCTTTTGTTACGATGAATCAGTAAGATTGTCTGAACAATCAAAAATCAGCCCACGGTTATCGTATAATCTATTTGTACAGAAGGTGTTCATTTGAAGTTACTTTCTACAATAATCACCACCCTTGTGCCCTTAGGAAAGAACCTGAGGTGCCCAGTACAGGACGCCAGACAGTCTGAAGGGATCAGAACTATGGCATATTTTCTCCCCTGTCTCCTTTACACCTGGCTGATCACTTCTCCAGATCAGAGGTCTGAGAGGGTTTTCTTGCGGCACTGAATCCAGAGTGTTATTAACAGAATGCAGGTTCTCTGTGGTTACCCTAACAATCAGACAATTAGTTGGCAAAATATAGTCAGATATAAATTTATCATACCAATTTATCTTGACCACTTGATAAAGGTGTACCATAAAATGCCCAAGAACAAAGGTCAAGTCCTAAAACATACCAAATAGTGTATTATGATAACAATCCATCCACAGATAGAGTTATGCTGATTGTCCACAAAAAATAATAACCAAACCACAAACATGACCACCCTACCAAAGCATAACCTCCTTGGGGAAGGTTAATAATTGAGCAATATCCTGATCTGATACAGAGCACACACTCTGCATTAGACAAACCAGATGGTGCTCCACATTTGAGCCTTCACAGAGTTCTGATGGCAGCAGCTCTGGGCAGTTCTTAATTCCCAGAAAATTGGCTCAAAGTGGAGTAATATGTTACCAGGATGTCTGCCTTTTCTCACATCTGCATGCAATTTATCTTGAACTGCAGTCAAAGATGTTAAATCCAAACAATAATGAAACATAATGATTGTTAACTGATAAAAGAATTCTATTTCTAAAGACCATTCAATAGCACAACATCATGTTGGTATTCTTGATTGTCGATGTTTAATGATGATTTTGGTCAACTTCAGTCATTGTCAACTTTGGCACAACTATGAAATCTTGATTTGATACCAGAATCAACTGTAATGACTTGAGCAGAAGTTTAATATTCTAAGGCCTTCTTGATGATTCTAGACTCTGTCCATTAGCCCTATGCTATAGAGGGTTTTATGATTTGGGATTTGAATTTGATGAAACCAGGTTCAGCACAGTGTATAATGACAGTATTCTAGAGGTACCACTTTGATTATCTAACACTGCTGTCATGATGGACTAGGACATACAATGTAAAAGGAAAACATATCTTGTGACCATGATTTATGAACCACAGGTGAGCACGGGAGGGGGCAAAAAAGGGGGGGGGGGGATAAAAGACTGGCATCCTGCATCTTATACATTTATGTATGAAGTAAAATAGGGCCATTGGGAGAAAAAGTAAAATTTTTGATGCATCTGTTCTTCCATGAAGCTCCACCTCAATTCATTCTATTTCCTGCTTTCCTCCTAACTCAAACCTCTTGAGTTTTCCAGACAGATGGACCTGATTGTGCTCCACTCTCCCTTCTGATTGTGAGAAAATCTGCAAAATCAGCATTATTCCTTATTCTTAGAATAATGGATTTTAAGATGCATGTAATCCCTGGATTAACCTACATTATGGCAGACTGAATAGACACAGGTCTGCTCATGACAAATTTGTTATCATACTCTGGGTATGCACATGCCCGTAGCCAGGATTTTGGTTGGGGGGGTTCTTTTTAGTACTTGTGGGACCATCGAGCGCCGCAGGCGCGAGACTCACGCCGAAGGCGTGAGCTGCCTAGGGGGGTCCGGGGGCATGCTCCCCCGGAAAATTTTTCAAATATTGACCCTCTGAAACCCCATTTCCTGCATTTTGACGGGCAAAATTTGCTGGCTAAGTTAAATGGAATTTCTATCAAAATACACAAGGCTTTTGGCATAAGTCTTTGAGGCAGTTATTTTCACCATGTCTGACAGCAAAGGCGCGAGGCGTCGCAATGGACTGAGTGGAGGTCCGGGGAAATTTTTGAATCTGGACCCTCTGAAAAGCCATTTCCTGCACTTTCTTGGGCAAATTTTGCTGATAGACTCACTAAGATTGAATGAAATGTCTATAAGTAAAAAATGGAAATCAGTCATGCCTTTGAAAAAAATTCTTGGACATGAAAAAGTGGACCTTCATGCATGAAAAAGCGGACCTTTTCAGCGTGTGGGGGGGTTCTTCCGAACCCCCCGAACCCCCCCTGGCTACGGGCATGATGCAGTAGTGTTTTTGCTGATACAAAAATGAAAGACGATCCTGGATGAACTAAACAGTGTTTTGGCTATGGTAGTGGTCACAAAAAAACAGCTTTAAAAGCAAATATCTGGTCAAAGAAGATTCAATGACATGCTACACATTGATGGTGAACATTATAGAACATCTGACTCTGAGTAGATCCCATAGAGTATAGGAGGCTCAATATACCAAAAGCTTTTTGTATTATTACTCTTCAAGAAAGGTAGAATGCTCTACATTCTTCCTACCCTGCACAGTCGACACTATTACGGGAGGAAATCCGTTTATTGTCCAGCAGTGCAGGTTTCAACAATGACACCAGAAAAAACAGCATTTAGAATCAAACTTCAAAGAAAGATCTGCTTATTAATATGACTTCACGCAAACTTAACAATTACCAATGCTACATTTAGTAATCCTCTTTGTCCCTAAATTCAAACAGAACTTCTCATGGCTAGCTGGGACACTAGACAACACAAAATATTTTAGAATACTTTACTATACACCCACCTCACAAGTCTGTCACTCCACTTGTTGGTCTGTGCTCTCTCTCCTTCTTGCAGTGGTACATCCACTTGATAATTCTGGCATTTCTCTCAATAACAGATGGTCCTTCAGGGATGCGGTCCATGTCCGCATCCTCTCCGTCAGGGCGATCAGCAGAGTCTCGATCCTCACTGACCGATATGCTCACAGAGTTTGAGTCACTGAAAAACTGGCTACTTGTGTTCTGTGCCCGTTTTATCGGTGAGGAGACTCCATTGTCAAACCCTAGAGTGTTGAAAAATTTGTCTATGTCTGCTTGCGTTTGTGGGAATCTGTGTCCAACATCTGACTTGGATCGTCGAAGGCTGCCACTTTTCTGGGAGGACCCTGAGAAACTGCGTGTCCGAAGCCTTTCTCTACAACTCTCCTGCTGTTTGTGCTTTTTTGTTGGGTTCAGTTTGAGGCTTCTCAGCAGAGGGAATCCTACATGCTTTAAGGAATTCTGGGTATTGGAGAGAAGCTCCTCCGCTGTACAAGTCTGTAAAAATTCACTGCTTTTTGCCCCCTCAGTGTCTGAAGAGTCTTGATCCTCTGTGGTTGACCTCTTGGGCTGGGAGTTGGGCAGTTCTGCGTCAATTATTGTATTGCTGTTTTGGTCAACTTGTTGCGAATGTTTCAGCAAGTCCGGCATGGAGCAGGACGTCTCACTTTTGCTGGGGCTTGGTCGCTTAACGTCAGGTGCTGAGTTTGACACCTCGTTCTTCATCAGAATGGCAACAGGTTTTGGTGGTACTTCAGGCTTACCCTCCGATTTTTTCGCAGGAGGCCATGATGCATTCGGTCTGTTCTTAACCTTGGGCTTCGCATTAGGATTTTTCGTGATTGCAGGTTCTTGCTTTTGTACCCGTACTTTCACACTCTTCACATACTTTCCCTTGGTTTCTTCCAGGAGCTCTCGTGCAGACTTCCCCTGACGGGATTCCTTCTTGTTGTTGCTCAGGGCCTGCTCACGGAAAAAATCCGGCCCGCGGTTGAGAATCTTGAGCGGAGACTTGCTAAGCGAGAATGGAACAGTCAGGGCAGCCATGCTGTTTCCTCTGCGTCCCCAGGTTCAAATGTTGAACATTCTAACGGTAACGGTCGAGCGAGTGTTTACAAAGCCATCTCCGACACAAGGGCTAAGTCCACTCCTGCTTGGCCCGTCTAACTGCTGCACATGGAAGGGAACAAATAAAAGTCAATAAACACACAGTCATTGTTTGGGTATGGCATCATACATAATAAATGAAGTGGGCTAGACCACTCAGACACAGGGAGAAGTCATCAGAACTTTTTAGTCCAAGATTTTCTGCTACTTGTATTTTCCTAATACTCCTGTACACTTCACAGCAAGACTGCAACATGATACTTCTTTTTCACTTACTTTCCATCGTTCTTTAATCGGTAATGTAGTTCCATTCTTGTCATTCTTGAGCAATTATTCACCCCACCCCCACTCTCAGGTGCCATGTTCTCTTTGGTAAAATAAATACGATATCCTTCCTATTGACTGCTGCAACCTGATTGGCTTACAACACCCAAACAATAGCACAATGTAAGTTTACCGTTATGTCGTTGAAAACCTGTGAAGTGACACCTATGAAAGGGCGCCAATGCCATGGCTCGTTCCCATGCAAAAAAGGGACAAACAATGGCAGCAGACACACACAAAGGCTTGTGAATTAGCAACTACACAACAAGCAATTAGCACCTGTATGTTGATTTGATAATCCTGTGTCAACAGAATTAGCACTGCATATCAATGCCACCAAGCCAAGCACAAATTATGTTCAATGGAGTAAAAGTAGGATTATAAAATTGGTTTACATAGTCGCTGCTACGCACCTGTCTTAGAATCTGCCACCGAAAGGTATGCTACAAGGCTGACCTTTCAACTGCTATATACTTGTCTCCTGCATTTCCAAACAGTGCTTTTTTTTACAATATTATTCTAGAAATGCTTTAAATTATAATCAATTGCGGGTAAGACAATAACCATTCAGCAAGAAAAGAAAGTAGAGGACCTCAAAGAGTCAAACAGGAAGAAATATTATACAAATTTGATTACTTAATACTAGGAATCCCAGTCATGCAACCTGTTTTCCTTGGAAGACAAAAAATGTAAACATTGCTTACACAAAAACAGCAGTCAGTAAAGACAGACTGAATAAAAAAAGTCAATAATTTTGCTGCAAGACAACTATATCATGTTGACATAAAATCAACTTCCCTAGACTTTGAACACTCTCCAAGCAGAGGTTCATGGGGAAAATTGTGACCTCTTTTCTTATATGCCATTTATTTCAGTCAGTCGACCCAGGTAGTTGATGGGGAAAATTGGGATCGGCTCCCTATCAACCTCTGCTTGGAGAGTACATTTTGAGCCTTTGAACCGCTCACAAAGTACAGGCAAATCATACTTTTTGTCTGGGCCTTTGTGACAGTTGCTTCAACGAAGTACACTTCCCACAAGCTCTATAATCAACAATCTATCATTGTTCCATTTGCAAGAAAATTGCAGGTTACGAAAGAGTCGGTCTAAACAAAGACACACACTGTGCAATCAGAACATCAGATGAACAGAAACGTTTTTCAGTTCAAAGACTTCAAAGAAGTTAGAACAGACAACCATTCAATTCCTTTGGCTACAGATAATATACACACACACACATGTAATTATAAACAGATATACACTATCAATAGGACATAAAGGGTGTGCTTCTCAGCTGTCACACATCTCTGGCTGAAGAAACAATGCCACCAGATGAGGAGACAACAAAAAGATCGCCAGCTTTTATAATGTGTCAAAACTTGGTGTTCAAAGGACATCACACAAAGTGCCATTCTTGGTACCTGTTATTGTACATCCATGCCTCTGACTGTAGAACAATTATTAACAGGCAAGGATGTTTCCAGGCTATCTAACTTTTCAGCCAGCTTTTCACTGTCTAACTCTTTGAAATGGAAGACAATCCCAAGTCTTACACAGGTCAAATAAAACCTTACACCAAGTAATCGAACCCCAAACAAACTGGTAAACTGACAGACCTGTTACCTGAGAGTTCGCTACCTGCAACCGATGACAGAAAACACCTGGGAGTCCTGTTTCACCTGTCTGGTAAGGTAGAACTTACCTGGTAGGAACAGGATATAATTATTTTTACAGGAACCTGTCATAGGTGAGTCATGGTTGACCATCAGGATACTTCCTTAGCCACATTGTCTACACACATTCCAATGGGGATTTCTGGAAAGTGGTCTGACGTCAGAATGATAAACATGACAAAGGGCAGGGTAGAGGATACAACAGGGACGCAGCTGGTCAAGCGTGGTATACTTGGGTGGCTGGACTCAGACCGCTTCCATACGTATCCAGGGTAGAATTCCACTTAGGAAATGTGAGCTTTACTTAGCAACCCCTACAGTATGCATAGTCACACCAAGTGTTGGTTTCTCTAGCAGAATTAGGCTAAATACCTGGCCATCATCATCAAGCCTGCCTGGTTCACCTTCTAAACTAAATCATTTTCTATTCTCAAATTGTCTTGGTTCTTGTTTTGGAGAGCCAGCAAACTACACTTTGCCTTTACACTTGAGCATTACAATAAGATACCGTTCTCTTGCAGTTTTCTTTCAGAGGATTCAATGAGAAAAAGTTGTATTCTAACAAACTTAATACTTATCTCAAAATGATATAAATATTTACAAGACCTAAAACAGCTTTGGTGATACAAGCATGTGTCGTTCTACCACCTGGCATGTATTGATTATTGATTACCTGTGGGATTAACAGGAAACCTGACAGGTGAGGGGTCTGCTTCAGTGGTTCTGTTTACCCTGATACAGAGGTACGGCATTCTTTATAAAGGTGTGTTGAAAAAATGCCCTCATTAACTATCTGTCACATGGTCACAGATAGAAATATACCTAATGTTTACCTAACAACAAGGCACGCAGCTAATATAATCAATTACTTTTTAAAGATTTACATTTATCTGCACATATCTATAGTAAATGCCTAATGTGAACATGGGAGATAATCGGATCCTGAATGACAACATGCAGCAATTATATTGCGCATGATAAGGTCATTATCTGGCATTAGCCCATGTCAAACTTGTGTCAACAGAACACATGCCAAGGTCTGTAAAACATGTATAGGCCCTACTCACTATACAATACACCCTGGGCCACCAAAATCAAGACCATGTGTTAGGCAGAAATTTAGGAGTGGACCAGGATTTACTGTGGTAGTTCAGCCAAGTTCAATGTTGACATTAGTCCTCCCCCCTCAGGGTGCTTTATCATTTCCTTCTACCCCCTTCCTGGGTGCAGAGAATTAGACCCAGATGTTTGGTCAGCATCATTTCAGGAGTCATACAGGATACAGTTAACCTTTACTTCCAGGTCTTCAACCTAGTGTCATTTCTTGTTAGGTATGATTAAACTTTTAAAGATAATGTTCTGACTTCTGACTGATATCATATTTTTGCATATCAATGTCTTCTATTCTAATGTATTCTGTATTATTTAGAAATTCTAAAGGAAGAGGGTAGAATTTCAGACTAAGCCATGAATGGAAGGCACAGTTATAACTTAAAGTTGTACTCCTACATGTCTGGGTCAGAATTTGATCCATATGTAGAGGGGGGGGGGGTACTCTGGAAAAGACATGGGAAATTCTAACTCTACAATTTACAAATGAAACAATTTGCTGTAGAAATACTGGTAACAATTTTTCTCTTAGATTGCATGTAATTATTTTGCAGTTGTCAAAGGCATCAAAGTCATTATACTTTATAATCAATGTTTTACCTGATATCATACCAATGTCATTCGTGGTTACTTTGACTACTTTGACTAGCGGAACTATTAGCACAGACTAGAAATGTTGTCTGTATTGCATCCAGGTGCTGTCACTGATGCAGTCATGACATTGGGCCAAAAATTAAGCCACTTCCTTTGTTGTGGGAAATACCTTTGAAAGCTGAGGACTTTGCTTCCTAGCATCATGAACAGAACAGGATATGATACTGCCGTAGGGAGGAGTATTTCACACTTAGAAACAAGCAGGATACAAATTCACTGATACTAATATCATATCAGTGCTTTGAATTACAGCTAGTCAACAGTGCAAGAAAAGTGTCTTGCTTTGATTTTTTAGGTTGCAACTCCTACGACTTGAACAAAGAACAACATGTACAAACGGGGGAGGTTCTGTCTGATGTGCCTCAGGGCTCCTGATGGGGGCTCATCTGGCCAAAAGTTTCCATTTCATGCTTGCTTGCATTTTGTCCCCTCTGCAAATTTGGGCAAAGGCATATGAGTACAACAGGGGAATTAGTAGAAACCGTTATTATTCCCCTGTGATATATCTATCACAGTGTATTCATTCTATACTCCAAAATAATGACAACAATTATGTTTTACACACCAAAACACATGAGCATACATCTAACATCCAATTAGATTTTTGTGTGTGCCACTTCATTTTATTAAACTCAAGACCACTACAACTGTACTGCATGGCAACATCGGTCGGCACTTGAAAATTTCCACCAAAAAAAGCCATTGAGGTATGTTAATCTCAAGAGGTAGCTTTCGCTTTCCTGAATTCACAAGGGTACTGTTCTTCCAAATGGAGTGGTACCGTGCTTTATGTATTGTTCTTAGATGAGATCATAGTTATTTCAAAAAAGGACCACAGTTAGTGCAAATGGCACTGCATCAATCATACTGCAACATTATCATGATACAAAACAATTACCATTAATCTAAAAGTAAAAGAGGGTTGGTAGTTGAATAGGACCCCAGTACTACTCCTTCCTTGCAAGAAAAATGCCCCTGAACAGATATAATCCGTTATATTGAAAATTGGTGACATAGCATGTAGGACAAAGCAGTTTCTTGACCAACAGTCCACAAATATGACAGAAAATGATGTCAAACTACACCCCCCACCCCCAAAGGCCTAACCCGAATTTTACAAAACCAGAAAGACGACTTTCTTGACGCGCTCGTGTATATACGCAAACACAACAATCTGTTCGTCCGCTAGGGTTATTTTTGACAGCACAACACGACCTTGCGTCCTCTACCTGCTACAGATACTCCCAGTTATTGAAATGAATGTACAAATACGTTGCGGACAAACCATATACTGACCGAGTTACGTTTTGCCGCTCAGCAGTTACACTGTTTGTACACATCGGCCTCCCAACCCACCACTCTTTCGTCCCACTCTCGCATCTTTTACGAGTTTAAAAGGTCGTATGACAACGCTTATGCACTGATTGTATATACTACCCTCTAGTACACAACTATGAGTGATGTCGTGAAAAATATTGGCGTACTTACCTAATAAATCGGTACTTTTTTCCCTGCCAAACGACACACACGTCCTCCTTCCGCTGTGCGAGATCAGCTAATGTCTCAGTACACCGGGAACGAGAGTGTGTCCAGCTCACTCACCCACTGTTACAGGAATGATTTACTGAAATGGTTCATTTTAAGTCATTATTTTTACAAGTAGCAAAATCAAAAATTAAGAAACAGCAAAGAAAAAGAAAAATTAATTAATAATTTTACAGCTGGCATTACTGATGTTAAGCTTTTATGCTTTATACTGTATTTTTGTCGCTTATTTTAGCAAATGATCTGTGACAATCGTTAACAGCTTGAAGGTTGTTCCTCCTAATAATGTTCACGAGGAAAAATTTCCCAGGATGCCCTCTGTTCCACCTCTTTCGCTGTCCGCCATCTTGGGAAGCACATGTGAGTTTTCATCCCGAACTTTTTCCTTATATTTGGTTCATTCAGAAGGGTTAAGAAAAGGCTAATCCAATAGAACTGATCTACAATATCTTAAGACAATGCTACTTTAGATTTTTGTACCACTTGATATAACTGAATGCCCTATTGGACGGATATTGTCATGGTACGCCAAAAATAGTTACTCAAGCAACTGGATATGGTTTTGAAACGGTCAGACGTTTCGGAAAGAATCCACTTTCCTTCGTCAGTGACACTGAAGTGATCTGCAAGAAACAGTTCTTTTATACTCTGACTATTAATGAAGACAATTTCAGATGTCCAAT